>NC_045550.1:69067898-69167898 GCF_009769535.1 Thamnophis elegans
GTCAAAAGGAGGAATCTTGGCGGAATCTTTCCAAACCAGCATGGCTTATTCACAAAATCAACTAGCTATTGATCAGGGTAAAATAGAACATAGATTTCTTGCTCTTCTTTCTCTCTTTCTTTCTTTTCTTTCTATTCTTCTTCCCTCCCAATTTTTCCATCTCTTCTTTCCTGCCTCCTTCCCGCCTCCCTTCCCTCTTTCCTCCTCTCCTCCTTTGCACTCTCACCCTTTCTCCTTATCTTTCCATCTCTTCCTTCCTTCCACTCACCTTCCTCTCTGCTCCCTCCCTTCCTCCCTCTTTCCATTCCTTCCTTCCACTCACCCTCCTCATTCTTCCCTCCCTTCCCTTTCCTTCTCTCCTCCTTTGCACTCTCACCCTTCCTTCCTCATCTTTCCATCTCTTCCTTCCTCCTTCTTTCCTCTCACTCACCCTCCTCTCTGCTCCCTCCTTCTTTCCATTCCTCCCTCCCTTCCCTTCCCTCCTCTCCTTTGCACTCTCATCCTTTTTCTTCCTTAGCTTTCCATCTCTTCCTTCCTTCCAGTCTCCTCCCTCCCTTTCCATCCCTTCCTTCCCCTCTCCCTCCCTTCTCCTCCTCCTCCCTCCCTCCCTATCTTTCCATCTCTTCCTTCTTCCCTCTTTCTCATTTCTCCCTCCTTCTCTTCCTCCTCTCCGCCTTCCTGCCTTCCATCTACCCTCCCTCCCTCCCTATCTTTCTTTCCTTCCTTCCTTCCTTCCCTCTTTCCACAGTGAAAACAAACTCAAGCCAAATCAAAAGGGCCTCTGCGGAGTGAAGCCCAGATTTTAAAACCATTTTCCTCCCTTCTGCAACATTAGATTCAAGGGCTGCAACACCCCAAAACTGTTCCAATCCCCCCACGAACTGACCAAGTCAAAATATTTCAGAAGCCAAAGAGAAGGGTTAAAATGGAGGGACGGTGCCATTTGAGGGCGGAGGGGCTGGATTAGGAGCCAAGAGACTAAAATTCCAGCCAACCCATCCTACCTCACTGGGCTGTCGTTCTGGGGAACAACAGCCGCCTTGATTTATTTATTTTAAGTGATAAAACAGGGGAGCAAAACAGTCTAATAAATAAATAAACAAACCCCACTGGATGAGCTTGTCCTGAGAACCGGGCCAGACCTCAAGATGGTTAATTGGGGGATTTTGCAGGATTTGAGGAAGAGGCTGCTGTCCCTTGTTAATCCAGTTTGGTCCAGTGGTTAAGGCACCGGGCTAGCAAAGCAGGAGATCCCGAGTTCAAATCCTGCCTTGGCCATGAAAGCCAGCTGGCTGACTTTGGACCAGTCCCCTTCTACTCTCTCTCTCAGCCCACCCTCACCTCACAGGGTTGTTGTTGAGGAAAAGAGGAGAAGGGAGGTGGGCTGGATATGCATTATTTGTGGAAGGAGGGAGGGAGAGAGGATAAGAAAGAGGGAGGGAGGAGAAAGAAAGAGAGAGAGAGAGAGGAAGAAGAGGGAAGGAAGGAAAGAAAGAGGGAAGAGAGGGAAATAAGTTGTTAAAGGGATGGGAAGGAAGGAATGAAGAAGGAGGTAGGGAGGAAAGGAAGAGGAGGAAGAAAGGAGAAAGAAAGAAAGAGTAAGAGGGAGGGAAGGAAGGAAGGAAGGAAAGAGGGAAGAGAAGTTGTTAGAGGGAGGGAAGGATTGAAGAAAAAGACAGGGAGGAAAGGAAGAGGAGGAAGGAAAGAGAAAGAAAGAAAGAGGAATAAGAGGGAAGGAAGGAAAGAGGGAAGAGAAGGAAAGAAGAAGTTAGAGGGAAGGGAGGGAAGGAAGGAATGAAGAAGAAGGTAGGGAGGAAAGGAAGAGGAAGGAGAGAAAGAAAGAGGAAGAAGAGGGAAGAAAGGAAGGAAAGAGGGAAGAAAGAAGGAAAGAGGGAAGAGAAGGAAAGAAGTTAGAGGGAGAGGAGGGAAGGAAAGAAGGAGAGAAGAAAGAATGAATCTAGTAGAAACTACAATCCAATCCGAATCCGAATTCTTGCATATATATGAGATCTGTTGCCCTGGGCAAGGGGTTGGGCTAGAAGACCTCTAAGGACCCTTCCAAGACTGTGTTCTATACATTCCACATTCCTATTTCGGCCCTTTCTCCCTTCCCACTTCCCAAATCTGGATCCAGGCCATCTTTTCCACCTCTCTTCCCTGCCCCACGGAAGCGAAAACAGCCCCACGGCCCCTCCCTGCACCCACGCAAGTGATGTCACCATGTCACAGCCGTGTGGTATGACAAGAATCCAGGAAACGCACAGAGGCTGCTGCGGCAGGCGGAAATGACGGAGGGCCAGGCCGGCTGCCAGGCGCCGGCTTCCAAACCCCAGAGGAACAAACCAAATGCTGGAAAAGTCAGGAAAACCTGTCTGGTCTGGGAACGAAGCCCCTCTGGTGCCTGTGTGATTTCTCTCTTTTTCCCCCAGGGGAAGGAAGCCTGCTGAGCCTCACAAGGAGATAAGGCCCAAACAACCCTCTCTCGGAGATTTTAAAAGATGGGAATCATTGCAGAGGATCCATTCATAGGAAGGAAGGAAAGAATGGAGGGAGGGAGGGACGGAAGGAAGGGGCAAGAAGAATGAGAAGGGAGGGAGAAGAAAGGAGGAAGGGAAAAGAAAGAAAGAGAAAGAGGGAGAAGGAGGAAAGGAAGGAAGGTGAAAGAAGACAAACAGGAAGGGAGGCAGAAGAGGAAGGAAGGAAGGAAGGAAGGAAGAAAGAAAGGGATAGAGGGAGAAGGAAGAAGACTAACAAGAAGGGAGGGAGAAGAAAGAAAGAAAAAGAAGGAGGGAGGGAGAAGGAAGGGGGAAAAAGACGAACAGAAAGGGAGGGAGAAGAGGAAGAAAGAAAGAAAGAAAGAAAGAGGAGGGAGAGAGAAGGAAGGAAGGGGAAGAAGACGAACAGGAAGGGAAGAAGAAAGAAAGAAAGAAAGAAAGAAAGAAAGAAAGAAAGAAAGAAAGAAGGAAGAGGGAGGGAGAAGGAAAGAAAGGAAAGAAAGGGAGAAGAAAGAAAGAGGTGGGAGGGAGAAGGAAGGAAGGGGAAGAAGACTAACAGGAAGGGAAGAAGAAAGAAAGAAAGAAAGAAAAGAAAGAAAGAAAGAAAGAAAGAAAGAAAGAAGAAAGAAAGAAAGAAAGAGGAGGGAGAAGGAAAGAAAGGAAAGTAGAAAGGGAGAAGAAAGAAAGAAAGAAAGAGGAGGGAGGGAGAAGGAAGGAAGGGGAAGAAGACGAACAGGAAGAGAGAGAAGAAAGAAAGAAAGAAAGAAAGAAAGAAAGAAAGAAAGAAAGAAAGAAGAGGGAGGGAGAAGGAAAGAAAGAGAGAAGAAAGAAAGAAAGAAAGAAAGAAAGAGGAGGGAGGGAGAAGGAAGGAAGGGGAAGAAGACGAAAGAAAGAAAGAAAGAAAGAAAGAAAGAAAGAAGAGGGAGGGAGAAGGAAAGAAAGAGGAGGGAGGGAGAAGGAAGGAAGGGGAAGAAGACGAAAGAAAGAAAGAAAGAAAGAAAGAAAGAAGAGGGAGGGAGAAGGAAAGAAAGGAAAGAAAGGAAAGAAAGGAAAGGAAAGGAAAGGAAGGAAGGAAGGAAGGAAGGAAGGAAGGAAGGAAGGAAGGAAGGAAGGAAGAAAGAAAGAAAGAAAGAAAGAAGAAAAAAAGAAAGCAGGCAAAACTGGGGATGGAGCATTTCTGACCAACTACTCGTACTCCTTTCAACCATTTGTTTAGTGATCGTTCAAAGTTACAACAGTATTGAAAAAAAGTGACTTATGAATTCAGACCCTTGGCAACTGACTCATATTTATAACGGTCACAGCGTGATCCTCTTTTGTACAACCTTCAGACAAGCAAAGTCAATGGGGAAGCCAGATTTCCCTTAACAAACGAGTGACTAACTTAACAACGGCAGAGATTCACTTAACAAAGGCGAGAAAAGGGACAAAACTCACTGAACAACTTGTCTCGCTTAGCAACACAAATGTTGGGCTCAGTTGTGTGGCCGCAAGTCGAGGCCTGCCTGTATTTTACCCAAAGGCAGGAACTGCAGCTCACGAAAGCAGTTTTGTTTCAAATCAATTGATTCAATTCATTAAACACCAGCGGCCAAAAATGCTAATATAATCCTTGCTTGCATAAACAGAGGCCCAGATATCCAAATCAAGTGAAGGATTAATACCACTCTACAAAGCCTTAGTAAGGCCACACCTGGAAGCCTGTTCTGGTCACCACGATAGAAAATAGATATTGAAACTTTGGAAAAAGTGCAAAGATGATTTAAGGCCTAGAGACAAAAACATACGATGAACGGTTGCAGGAACTGAGCCTGGCTAATCTAGGGAAGAGAAGGACCAGGGGAGACAGGAGAGCATCTTCCAATATTGGAGAGGAAGGAGCCAAGCTATTTTCTAAAGCACAAGAAAGCGAGAGAAAGGAAGGAAGGAAGGAAAGAAAGATGGAGGGATGGAAGGAAGGAAGGAAGGAAAGGAGGACAAAAGGAAGGAAGGAAAAAATAATTAAAAAAGAAAAAAGAGAGACATGGCTAATCTAGTGAAGAGAAGGACCAGGGGAGACAGGAGAGCATCTTCCAATATTGGAGAGGAAGGAGCCAAGCTATTTTCTAAAGCACAAGAAAGCGAGAGAAAGGAAGGAAGGAAGGAAAGAAAGATGGAGGGATGGAAGGAAGGAAGGAAGGAAAGGAGGACAAAAGGAAGGAAGGAAAAAATAATTAAAAAAGAAAAAAGAGAGACATGGCTAATCTAGTGAAGAGAAGGACCAGGGGAGACAGGAGAGCATCTTCCAATATTGGAGAGGAAGGAGCCAAGCTATTTTCTAAAGCACAAGAAAGCAAGAGAAAGGAAGGAAGGAAGGAAAGAAAGATGGAGGGATGGAAGGAAGGAAAGGAGGACAGAAGGAAGGAAGGAAGGAAAAAATAATTAAAAAAGAAAAAAGAGAGACATGGCTAATCTAGTGAAGAGAAGGACCAGGGGAGACAGGAGAGCATCTTCCAATATTGGAGAGGAAGGAGCCAAGCTATTTTCTAAAGCACAAGAAAGCAAGAGAAAGGAAGGAAGGAAGGAAAGAAAGAAAGAGGGAGGAAGGGAAGGAAGGAAAGGAGGACAGAAGGAAGGAAAAAATAATGAAAAAAGGAAGAAGAGAGAAATGGCTAGCCTAGGGAAGAGAAGGACCAGGGGAGACAGGAGAGCATCTTCCAATATTTGAGGGGCTGCCCCAGAGAGGAGGGAGGGGTCAAGCTATTTTCCAAAGCACCTGAAGGCCAGACAAGGAATGAGAGATTCAACCTAGAAATAAATAAAATTTGTCTATTGGAAACGATGCTAAAGATTGTTTTTTTTTCCACTCAAACATTTAAAAAAAGGAGTTTTATGAAGTTTTTCTTCTTTTTCTTTGACTGGATTTCACAGCAAAGGGGAAGAAAGGTAAAACCACGGACTAACTGAAATTTAAAATTATTTTTATAGCGCTTCTAAACTCCCATATGTCCGTCCCCAAGAAAAATCCATCTATGGTGTAAAGAATCAGCTTTTCTTTTTTCTTTCTTTCTTTCTTTCTCTTCTCCCTCCCTCCCTTCCCCATCTCCCTCTTTCAAGCTGATAAGCATGAAAGGAAACCCATTTCACAGAATAGAGTTGGCAGGGACCTTGGAGGTCTTCTAGTCCAACCCTCTGCTCAGGCAGGAAACCCTACACAGGCAGTCCTCGACTTGAGACCAGAATTGAGCCCGATATGCCTGTCGCTAAGTAAGACATTTATTGAGTTTTGCCCCATTTCAGAACTTTCCTCACCACTCTCTTGTTAAGTGAATCACTTGCCGTTGTTAAATTAGTAAAGCCGGTTTTGAAGTGAATCTTGCCTTCCCGCTTGACTCTGCTTGTCAGGAAGTCGTAAAAAAGGGGAACATGTGACACACACACCCCGGGACACTGTGACCGTCATAAAAATGAGTCAGTGGCCAAACGGATGAGTTTTGATCACGTGACCAGGAAAAATGCAGAGGTTGTAAGTGTGAAAAACGGTCGTAAGTCACTTTTTCCAGTGTCGTTGTAACTTTGGACAGTCATTAAATGAAGCGTCGTAAGTTGAGGGCTACCTGTACTAGTATCTTTCTACCTTGACAATTTAAAAGATGTGTGGACTTCAATTCCCAGAATTCCCCAGCAAGTTGGATGGGGGATTCTGGGAGTTGAAGTCCACATATCAAGTTTTGGTAATATTCAGAAACACACACACCTCCTCTACACTGTTTCAGACCAAAAGTTCCCCAATCTTAATCAATCTGCCTAATTCGTAAAAAAAAATTAGAATGTGATTCAAAGGAAAATAAAATAAATACTAGAAAAATAAAATAGAAACTAGGAAATTAAGAGGTATCTAGTCCCCCCCCCCCAAAAAAAAACCTCCCAAGAAATTAAAATACGTTAGTTCATTTTTCAAGTAAGCGAAAGCACACGGATCACAAAATTAGAAAAATGCCTGGGAGAAAGTTTTATGGAAAGCGGTTTTGAAAAGCGGAAGGAGAGAAAATGGGTATTATTAATGCAGGGCAGGTTAAAAACGAAACACAAAAGAGACTTTTTCCTGTTTAACCACGCACCGTCAGCATAAAATAAATTATAACGCAAAGAGAATATTGATAGCGATAAGAACCTTGGGTGCAATCTGAAAACAACCATTTGAACATCATGGGCATTGACAGAATCGCCATCCGTCAATTGCAAAAGGCAGCTCGACTCAAAACAGCTCACATCCTGCAACGATACCTTTGACATTACTAAACATCTGCCTTTTCCATCTTCTTGAGAAGGACTTCAGAGGGGGGCAAAAATGCCAAATCCTGGGTAAACATCTGGCCGACTGTGTGATGAACCACAATAATAACCGTCGGCCGCATTGACCAAATTCCCATTGGTCAATTGCAGAAGGCAGCTGGGCTCAAAACAGTTTACATCCTGGGATGAAATCTTTAATCCCATCAAAGCTTCTTGAGAAGGATTTAAGAGGCGGACAAAAATGCCAAATCCTGGGTAAACATCTGGCCGACTGTGAGATGAACCACATTAATAACCATCGGCGGCATTGACCAAATTCCCATCGGTCAATTGCAGAAGGCAGCTGGGCTCAAAACAGCTTACATCCTAGGATGAAATCTTTAATCCCATCCAACTTCCACATCTAGCTGTCCTTGGGAAAGTCTCGATAGGTGGACAAAAAAGGTCAAATCCAGTGTGAACATCTGGCTGACCATGTCACAAACCGTAACAACGATGGCTGTTGATGCCATGGTATTGTGGTTGATCCGAGTTCAAAACCCATCAACCCAGGCTGGTAAAGAATTCCATCCCTCACTTGGTGGGTCCCCATACTTTTAATATTCTATTCTCTCAACCAACTGCCCAACTCCATTTTTCAGAGACTCCTAGAGCTGGAAGGGACTTCAGAGGTCATCTAGTCCCATCCCTGCCTTGTCTGGCACCTTTCCTGAGCCCCGTGGGCAACAACATTCAGAGAGCCCACTAATTGAGCCCATTCCTGAAGAGGTAGAACATGCCAGGCAGTCTTCGATGTACGACCACAATTGAGGACCAAGACAGTGGTTAAGTGAGTTTGGCCCGTTCTTGCCATAGTTAAGCGAATCACTGCAATTGTTAAGTGAATCACGCAGTAGTTAAATGAATCCGGCTTGTCAGAAGGTCGCAAACAGGGGATCACGTTAGTCCGGAACAAAGCAACCGTCATAAATATGAGGCATCCAAATTTTAATCACGTGACGATGGGGAACGCTGCAATGGTCACTAGCATGAAAAACTATCCCAAGTCACATTTTTTCAGTGTCGTCGTAACTTCGAACAGTCGCTAAACGAGTGGTTGTAAGTCAAGGACTACCTGTGCCATATTGCAAAGCTAGCTAGGATAAATCAAGATGAAAAAGGACGACAATTAACCTGGTGAGGAAATACGATGGTTCCGCCATGGTGGCCGTTATGTGAGACGGGCATAAAAACCCACCCTACCTACTTATACAGGTAGTCCTCGACCTATGACCACAACTGAGCGCTCAAATTTACATTGCTAAGCGAGAGTATGTCCCATTTTACGACCTTTTTGCCACAGTCGTTAAGTGAATCACCACGGCCATTACGCTAGAAACCCAGTTGTTAAGCGAACCCGGCTCCACATTGACTTCTCGTCAAACGGTCGCAAAAGGGGATCACGTGGGACACTGCAACGGTCGTAAGTATGAGTCAGTTGCCAAGCGTCTGAATTTTTAGCACGTGAGCATGCAAAGGTCGTAACTGCGAAAAACGACCGTAAGTCACTTTTTTCAGTGCTGTTGTAACTTTGGATGGTCACTAAATGAACAGTCGTAAATTGAGGACTAGATAAAATAACCTTTATAGTCATTTTTCTGTGGGACTATGGCACACTTTAAAAATGAAATTCTGTTGCCCACTCTCAAAAGACTACACATATATAACACACATAGATATGCTATAAACATACATACACATGCTATGAACATACATACCTACACGCCAATATATAAATATACTACCTGTAGTAAAATATACTTTTGCATTCAACCATGTAAAAGTCACCATCATATCATCCCTTTCCAGAAACAAACAAAAATGTCCAAATTTAGCGATTACAAAACCCATCCTAAAATGCCTACAGGGAGTCTTCGACTTACAACTGATTCATTTAGTGACCGTTCCAACATACAACGGCACTGGGGGGAGGAAAAATCACTTATCACCGTTTTTCAACCTTACAACTTTCGCTTATGGTTACGTGAGCCAAAATTCGGACGCTTAGCCTCTGACTCATCTTTATGACGGTCCCGTGAACCCCTTTTGCGACTTTCTGACAAGCTAACTCAACGGGGAAGGCCAGATTTGCTTAACGACCGAGTTACTAACTAATCAACCGCAGTGAATTCGCTTTTGAAACGAGGCGAGTAAAATCGTAAAATGGGACCAAACTCACTTAACCAATGTCTCACTTCGCCACGAAGGGCTCCGGTGTGGTCGTAAGTCGAGGACTACCTGTACAGGATCACCTGCTCTCTTGCGAAGACTCCTGGTCCCCGCCATGTCCCCACAACCAAGCATTTGCCTCCCGAAACCTTCCAATTTACACCTGAGCAATGAAAACCTGGACCTCTCAGCTCTGCTACCTGGTGTGGTACAGGTAGAGATTAACAAGAGTTGGAAGGGACCTTGGAGGTCATCCAGCCCACCCCCCTGTCCAAGCAAGGGACCCTACTATACCATTTCTGCCAGATGGCAGTCCAGTCTCTTCTTGAAAGCCTCCAGGGATGGAGCTCCCACGACTTCCCAAGGCATCTTGTTCCATTGAATGTAGAATAACAGAGTTGGAAGGGAGCTTGGAGGTCATCTAGTCCAACCCCCCTGCCCAAACAGGAGACCCTATTACGCCATTTCTGACAGATGGCAGTCCAGTCTCTTCTTGAAAGCCTCCAGGGATGAAGCTCCCCCAACGTCCGAAGGAAACTTCTGTTCCATGGGTGGATTGTTCTCCGTCAGAAAATTCCTCCTTATTTCTAGGTTGAAACTCTCCTTGGTCAGTTTCCATCCGTTATATATTTATTCCTTGTTTGGCCTTTGGGGGCTTTGGAGAATAGCTGGACCCCCTCCCTCTCTGGGGCAGCCCCTCCAATGTTAGAAGATGCTCTCCTGTCCCCCCTGGTCCTTTCCTTCCTTACACCAGCCATGCCCAGTTCCTGCAACCATTCATCGTATGTTTTAGCCTCCAGCCCCCTAAATCCTCCTGTTGACCTTCACAGCCAGGTATAGCTATTACAGGTGTGCATTTCCTACCTGGAAGGGAGGGGAGCTCAGAAACGGAAGGATCCCACCTCTCAGCAGCTGAAATGCCAGGATTAAACGCTAAGCATCTTCACACACACACATGGAGACAGAAACCAGCATCTGAAGGGCTTCCTCCTTCACACACGCCTTACACAACCCACAGGTGTGCTGTCATCGCGCATGTGATGGGATGTGGATGATGCATCAGCATCAGCCACGAAGGACCTCACAAGGCAATTGCGCCCAGCGGTGAGCCATCAGGCAGCAAGTCAAGTCTTGCAACGTTTTACAGAATCCTGGAATTGGGAAGTAGCCTAGAGGTCATCTAGTCCAACCCGCTGCTCACTGCACAGGGTGCTAAATCATTGCGGGGCGGAGAGTAATCCAGACTTCTTAAAGTCCTAACTCTTATTTCACTGGCTGAAAGCATCCAGCATCGCAAAATTTCTCCTCTTTTTTATTTATTCATCTATTTATTTATTCATTCACTACATTCCAAGCAATTCTTGGTTGTTTTTAAAACATCCATAAAAATACATTAAAATGCCTAGGATATAAAAAAACTAAACTAAAAACTAAACTAAACTAAAAACTAAACTAAACTAAATTAAACTAAACTAAAAACTAAACTAAACCAAAAACTAAAATAAACTAAAATAAACTAAAAAAAAATAAAAATAAAATAAAAAAAATAAAAATAAAATAAATAATATAACAAAAAATGCCTACTTCTTATACAGGTAGTCCTCGCCTTACAGCCATTCATTTAGTGACCGTTTGAAATTACAAAGGCATTGAAAAAAGTGACTTATGACCGGTTTTCATACTTACGACCATAGTAATATCCTTGGGGACACATGATCAAACTGACTCACATTTATGACGGTTGCAGCATGTAAGTGGCCTTCCCAACAGGCTTCTGACAAGCAAAGTGAATGGGGGAAGCTGGATTCACTTAACGACCACACAATTCACTTAACATCAGTAATTAATTTAACAACTGTGGCAAAAACAAAGGTTGCAAAATGAGATGCAACCCGTTTTAACAACCGCCTTGCTTAACTAGAGAAAATCCGGAGTTCAATCGGGGTCGTAAATCGAGGATTTCCTGTTACACAAAAATCCATCCATCTGTCCCGTCCAACTGTCCATGCCTCCGTCCATCCTTCCTTCCACCCATCTGTCCCTCCATCCTTCCGTCCATTCGTCTATCCCTCCTTCCATCAATTGATCTATTTGTCTGTCCATCCATTTGTCCATCTGCCCATCCATCCGTCTTTCCATCCTTCCATCCATCCCTCCTTCCATCAATTGATCTATCTGTCTGTCCATCCATCCATCTATCTGCCCATCCATCCAGGTCTCTCCATCCTTCTATCCATCCCTCCCTCCTTCCATCAATTGATCTCTCTGTCCATCCATTTATCCATCTGTCCCTCCCTCCCTCCCTCCCTCCCTCCAACAATTGATCTATCTGCCTGTCCATCCATTTATCCATCCGTCCATCTGTCCGTCCATCCATTTATCCATTTATCCATCAATCCATCCATCCATTTATCCATCTGTCCCTCCCTCCCTCCCTCAATTGATCTATCTGCCTGTCCATCCATTTATCCATCCGTCCATCTGTCTGTCCATCCATTTAACCATACATCCATACATCCATACCATCCAAGAGCCGAGGTGGCGCAGTGGTTAAATGCAGCACCGCAGGCCACTTCAGCTGACTGCAGTTCTGCAGTTTGGCTGTTCAAATCTCACCGGCTCAAGGTTGACTCAGCCTTCCATCCTTCCGAGGTGGGTAAAATGAGGACCCGGATTGTTGTTGGGGGCAATATGCTGACTCTGTAAACCGCTTAGAGAGGGCTGAAAGCTCTATGAAGCGGTATATAAGTCTAACTATTGCTATTGCTATGGCTATCAATCCATCCATCTATTTATCCATCTGTCCCTCCCTCCCTCCATCAATTGATCTATCTGCCCGTCCATCCATTTATCCATCCATCCGTCCGTCCATCTGTCTGTCCATCCATCCATCACTCCATCCATCCATTTATCCAAGCCGCCCATCTCCCTCTTAAAAGGTGGTTCCAGGCAGTTTATAGGTCTTTTAAAAAGACTAATAGAAAAAGAGTTAATTTTTTAAAACTCTGCAACTTGAAACAAAACTGCTAAAATACATCTTTTTTCTCAAGCTGTTTTTTGCAAACAGTTCAGTTTTTTAATAGTTAAATAGAAACCTCCGGGAAAAAAAAAACCATGTTCGAATACAGGTAGTCCTCGACTTACAACGGTTCATTTAGTGACCAAAGTTACAACAGCACTGGAAAAAGGGGAATCAAGACCATTTTTTCACGCTTATGACCGTCGCAGGATTCCCACGCTCACGTGATTTACATCGGGGTGTTTGACCACTGATTCGCAGTTATGACGGTTGCAGGGTCACGTGACCCCCTTTTGCGACAAGCAAAGTCAACGGGGAAGCCAGATTCCCTTAACAACCGAGTTACCCGTTTAACAACCGCAGTGATTCACTTTAACAACCGTGGCAAGAAAGGTCGTAACACGGAGCAAAACTCAACTTTAACAAACGTCTCGCTTAGCAACGTAAACGCCGGGATCCATTTGGGTCGTAAGCCGAGGACTACCTCTTACACTGTCCCCGGGGAAGAGGGTTTGCACGACCCGGCCAATCTATGTAACCACCTGGATGGCACATGCTGCGTTTGTGCTGCAGCCGCGCAATTCCTTGCATTAAAACCAAGATCCAGCACAGACCACAATGGGTGTGTGGGACGTCACACATGGGGTGGCCGTAACCCCGGGCCATTTGTGCCAACCTAAAAGGCCTCTTTGGCAGGGGAAACCCCACAACGTGGGCGACACCAGGGCAGTGAACCAGACGCCCGCAACCGAAGCTTGTTACACAACCACTTGTGACACCTTGCCGTCACCAACTTCACCCAGGAAAGTTGCAAAAAGAACGCGCACACACACACACCACACCCGATGTACATTTGTGCACCTCTGGTGTGTGTGTGTGTGTGTGTGTGTGTGTGTTGGCATCCCAATTTTAATCCAAACTCTGCCACTTTTAATCCCTTTTGTGCACACCTCCTCACTGGCTGGAGGAGATCTTCCCCTGATCTTCCAGCTCTGGAACTCCCTAGGCGCTGCACGGATCCCTAGCAAGGAAGGGGACCCATGGTGCACCGCCCATCGCTGGTTCTTTTGAACCGGGGACTTTTTCCGGCTTCTTCCTTCTGTCTGGCTTGGAAGAGGAAGCTGCCGACATATCCTGGCCCGTCCCCGGAGGGTTTTGGGAAAAACAAGCCGGTGCAACTGGTTTGCGACTCCCGCACCTGGCAAAAGGGGAAAGGCAGCGTTTTCCCCGGGCCGAGCGCCTAGCCCCTCTCCCTTGCCTCTTTGCTGTACTCACCATTTGCATCCCTTCCAGAGGGCTGGATTACGGCGCAGGTGGCCGGATGCCCGTCCCGCACATCTGGCCAGAAGTTTCCCCCCCCCTCTCTCTCTCTTGTCTCGCTCGCCCAGCCAGGCAGGCTGCCTCGCTCCCGATTGGCCAGCGGGTCACATGACCATGACTTCACCCATCCTGGCATGCGGGGAGGAAGGTGACCACTGGTTGCTTAGCAACGCGGGGTGGGTGGTAGCTCGGCCTTGCAGCCTAGCCAGAAGTTGCCAGTAGGAGTGTGTGTGTTTTGTGTGCGCGCAGGCAGCTTGCAAAGGCACACCACACAAAAACACACACACACACACACTTGAACCTTGGAACTCCCCCGGGGGCTGATTCCTGGCACAGCCCGGGCCTCAACGCCTGGGCATTGCAACGGGGCAAAAATCTATCCTTGCAAAATGCCCGATTCGGATTTGAAACGGATCAACAAAACAGCGACGTCAGCAGTCGGGCGGCGGCTGGATTTCCCTGGGCAAAGGGAGGGAGGAGGGAGGGAGGGCGGGCACGCAGTAGAGCTTGCCACAGCTTGGGGGAGGGGCCTGCTGAAGGCCCCTCCTCCTTTGGGTGTCACCTGTCACCTCCCCATAACAAGGTATCATGCAACCTTCCGGCAGGTAAGATGGGTTGGCAGCACAACAATCGCACAATTAGAGCCGCACAACTGAATCGATGCAACAACTGAGCCGCCGGGGGATTTGACCACCTGAAACCTGGCCAGGTGAGGCTTTGCGGCGTCTCCTTCTCTGGTTCGGGAGGCGGGATAGGTAGTCCTTGAGTTACGACCCCCAGCGGAGCTCAACATTTATGTTGCCCAAGGGAAAAAGACTTAGGAAGGGAACTTTGCTCCACTTTTACGGCCACAGCGATTAAGGGGACCGTTGCAATCGTTCAATTAGGAAACTGGTCGTTAAGTGAATCTGGCTTCTCCCGTGGCCTTTGCTGGTCAGGAGGTCGCAAAACGGGATCACCTGACTCTGGGACGCTGCAACCGTCATAGATACGAGGCAGTTTGCCAGGCGTCTGAATTTTGATCACGTCACTAGGGGGATGCCGTAATGGTCGTAAGTGTGAACAACGGTCGTAAGTTTTTTTTCCTGTGCTATTGTAAGTTTCAAACGGTCACTAAATGAATTATTGTAACTTGAGGAGTCCCTGTATGTTAAGCTAAGATTTTCTATGTCACGCCTTTATTATTTTTGCAAAGAATTCAAGGTGGTGAACATCGGACTTCCTCTTCCTTTTTCCCCTACAACAACTATCCTGTGAGGTAGGCTGGGCTGAGAGGAAATGGGAGGAAGTCACCCAGCTGGCTTTCATGCCTAAGGTGGGACTAGAACTCACCGTCTGCTAGTGACTGAGCCAAAGACCTCCAGCTGGCTATTATGCCTAAACTGGGACTAGAACTCACCGTCTCCTAGTGATTGGCCCAAAGTCACCCAGCTGGCTTTCATGCCTAAGGTGGGATTAGAACTCACCGTCTCCTAGTGATTGGCCCAGTCACCCAGCCAACTTTCATGCCTAAGGTGGGACTAAAACTCACCGTCTCCTGGTGATTGACCCAAAGTCACCCAGCTGGCTTTCATGCCTAAGGTGGGACTAGAACTCACCGTCTCCTGGTGATTGGCCCAAAGTCACCCAGCTGGCTTTCATGCCTAAGGGGGGACTAGAACTCACCGTCTCCTAGTGATTGACCCAAAGTCACCCAGCTGGCTTTCATGCCTAAGGTGGGACTAGAACTCACCGTCTCCTGGTGATTGGCCCAAAGTCACCCAGCTGGCTTTCATGCCTAAGGGGGGACTAGAACTCACTGTCTCCTAGTGATTGACCCAAAGTCACCCAGCTGGCTTTCATGCCTAAGGTGGGACTAGAACTCACCGTCTCCTGGTGATTGGCCCAAAGTCACCCACCTGGCTTTCATGCTTAAGGTGGGACTAGAACTCACCGTCTCCTGGTGATTGGCCCAAAGTCACCCACCTGGCTTTCATGCTTAAGGTGGAACTAGAACTCACCGTCTCCTGGTGATTGGCCCAAAGTCACCCACCTGGCTTTCATGCTTAAGGTGGGACTAGAACTCACCGTCTCCTGGTGATTGGCCCCAAATCACCTATCCAGCTTTCGTGCCTAAGGTGGGACTAGAACTCACTGTCGCCTAATGATCGGCCCAAAGACACCCAGCCAACTTTCACGATTAAGGCAGGACTAGAACTCACTGTCTCCTGGTGATTGGCCCAAAGTCACCCAGACGGCTTTCATGCCGAAGGCAGGACTAGAACTCATTGTCTCCTGGTGATTGGCCCAACTTCCACGCTGAAGGTGGGACTAGAACTCACTGTCTCCGGCTTCCCCCACTGACTTTCCCTGTCGGAAGTCATCTGGGTAGGTCATAAATGATGATCACATGATCCTGGTTTTGTGTAAACATTGTAATACACTCCAGTTGCCAAGCGTCTCCATTTTGATCACGTGGCCACGAAGAAGCTGTGACAGTCATAAGTGCGAGGACTACCTCTACTGCATTGTCCTGGGTTACATGATCGCAGTTTACAAGCTTCCCAGCCCATTTCCAACAAGCCAACTCAACAGGGGGGAATCAGATTCACTCAATGACCGTGCGGTTCACTTAACAACTGCAGCCATTCGCTCAACAACCAGTCGTGAACTGGACATGATTCACTTAACAATGGCCTTGCTTTCCAATGGAAGCTCTGCAACTCTTAACGATGGTCGTATGTCGAGGACTACCTATACATAACAGACTGAGATGTCCCGGGCTTCTCTTTGCCTGAGAAGAGGGTTGGACTAGAAGACCTCTAAGGTCCCTTCCAACCCTGACGATGTGGTGCCATCGGAAGCAAGCCAGACATCCCTGCTTTGAAATTCCCCGGGGCCCAATAAATCTAATTTTGTTGCTTTTAATGTTTCATTGAATTGCAAACCAATTTGGAGGTTGCTATTTTAATCAATTACCCCATCGATTGTGCGTTACATTTTATTTGCAAATTGCCTTGAACCTGATTTGGTTTCAGGCTGAAGTAGACAAACCTCATCAATAAATTAACAGCGGCATCGCCTAACTCTTCCAAGGAGGGATCCAGTCTCCAATGCGGCTGGGATCAACCACCGAATGAATCTAGGGTGCTTTTGCCCAGAACTGGGGTACGGAAATGGATCCCGACAGCTGATCGCTCACTTGAGATCTTGGGAGCAAAATCTGTTTCTCCAACGCCCACCCTGCAAGGTGGGACAGCGCACCACCACGTTTAGAATTTGCGTTTGTGGGTTTCTTTCCAAGTATTTTACATTAGAGGTAGGTTTTGACTTACAGCCGTTCAGTTACAATGGCGCGGATAAAAGTGAGTTAGGATTGGCTTTCATATTTATGACAGGAAGGAGGAAGGGAGGACGGAAAGAGGGAGGGAAGGGGGAAGGAGGGAGGGAGAAAGGTGGGAGGGAGGAAGGAAAGAAAGAGAAAGCGAGGATGGGAGGAAGGAGGAAGAAAAAAGGAAGGGAGGAAGAAAGGAGGAAAAGGAAGGGAGGAAAGAGGCAGGGAGGGAGGAAGAAAGGAGGAAGGAGGAAGGAAAGGGGAAGGGAGGAAGGAGGGAGGAAGAAGAAAGGAGGAAGGAAAGAAAAGAAAGGAAGGAAGGAGGAAGGAGGGAAGGAGAAAGGAGGAAGGAAAGGGGAAGGGAGGAAGGAGGAAGAAAGGAGGAAGGGAAGAAAAGAAAGGAAGGAAGGAGGGAAGGAGGAAGAAGGGAGGAAGGAAGAAAAGGAAAGAAAGAAAAGAAAGGGAGAAGGGGAGGGAGGAAAGAGGGGAGTGAGAGAGGGAGTGGGGAAAGAGAGAGAGGGGGGGGAATGAATCAATCAGTATGAAGCATTTTTTACCAACTACGGGTAGTCCTCAACTTACAACCACTCATTTAGTGACTGTTCAAAATTACA
Organism: Thamnophis elegans; assembly: GCF_009769535.1. NCBI lineage: Eukaryota > Metazoa > Chordata > Lepidosauria > Squamata > Natricidae > Thamnophis > Thamnophis elegans. Next base: position 69,085,143 of record NC_045550.1, read on the forward strand.
CCACCACTGAAAAAAAGCAACATGACCCTTTTTCACACTTACGACCGTTGCAACATCCCTGTGGTCAGGTGATTAAAATTTGGACATTTGCTCGTATTTACGACGATCCCGGGGGCCGCACAATCTCCTTTTACGACCCCCTGCCAAAGTCCCTGGGGAAGCCGCATTCACTTAACGACCGTGTGACTTAACCACCGTGATTCCCTTAACAACGTGCGGCAACCGAGTCATTAAACGGGTCAAAACTCACTTAACAACTCTCTCGCTCAGCTGTGAAAATTGGGGGGGGGGGTGGAATTGTGGCCCCGAAGTCGAACATTCCCTGCAAATGGCATCCCGAAAATAAGTGTGAAATTCTGCAGCTGGAAACACCTGGAGACCAAAAACACGAACACCGATGCACAGGTGGGAAGGTTGTCGTACCTGAGGCCGTGCGCCATGAATCATCTTCCCTTCTCAAGCTGCTCCTGGCTTCATCTCCACCTGGCTTCCTTCTCTGTAGTCTGCAGTTATTGGGAGGGGTGGTGGTCAAAATATTATATATATATATAAGACCACCTCCCCAAGGATCGGGCGAAGACCTCTACGGCTGCTGTGGGGTTCAAATCACGGCCATCGGGATCTCAGATCACACGGTCCCATGCAGGGATCCTTCCAAAACCTGCAGGAAAGAACAGAAAGATCCGGAGTGCGCCATGCGCCAAGGTTGCGGCTCGGCATCGTGGATGATGCGGTTGTGCCAAAAAAAAAACCACTGGGAAAAAAACCTTCTGTTTGGTTTCCCCTGTGTTTGTGAAATGAAAAAAAAAAACACACGGGCAGCTTTCAAGTTTCTAGTCCTCAGTTTTTACTGGGGGTTCTGCATTTCGACCGCAATCGAGCCCAACATTTTCATGGTTAGGGGAGACGTTCGTGAAATGGGTTTGGCCCCTTTTTTGCAAACTTTCTTTCCCCCGTCGTTAAAAGAATCGCTGCAGTTGATAAGTGAGTCACACGGTTGTTAAGTGAATCGGGCTTCCCCATTGACTTTGCTTGCAAAAAAAAGACCATTATTCACACTTACGACCATTGCAGCATTCCGCACAGCCACATGAACCAAAATTCAGACGCTTGGCAACTGACAACTGACTCACATTTACGGCGATTGCAATGCTCTGGGTTCAGGTGACCTCCCCTTTTGTAACCTGACCAGCAAAGTCAGCGGAGAAGCAAGATTCACTTAACAACCGTGTGCCTCACTTAACAGCTGCCGTGATTGACTTAACCCCTGGGTCAGGAAACATCTTACAACGGAGGCAAAACTCACTTAACACATAGCAACACTTAGCAACATGAATGTTGGGATCCACTGCGGTCTTAAGTCCCAAGTCATAAGTCGAGGACTACCTGAAGGGACCCCCCCAGGGGAATTTTGCCCTTCCTCTCTTAAGGGAGTAAACAGCATTTTACAAGCAGAAGGGGAACTTAAACACGGAAGAGAGGGAAGGGACGGACCGAAAATAAAGTTAAAATTAAAATTTTGCAGAAGAAAGTCTCGGGTGAACCGGAAGCTTAGCGGACAGGAAGAACACCCGGTCCCCGGAGAGAACCAGGGTGAGCTCAGCGCACCAGCCTTACCACGAAGACACCTACGCACTGATCATCAGGTCCATGTGTCTCCTCCGCAGGGCGGTCGGCGGGAATCCAGACTTCCTCTTCTCTGTAAATCTGGGTCAAAGCTGCCCCAGAGGACGGCGGGAGCAACAGACGTAAATCTGAACCGAAGGCAGAAACGGCCACAGGCAGGAAGACAGAGAGGAAGAGCGAAAGAGGGAACCGAGAAAGGGATCGTAAGAGAGCAGACCGCGAGATTGAAAAGCTTCTGCAGGACCTCGCCAGCAACCAAGATGGACGCAGAGACCTCGCGTCCGGGCATGCAATGGAGGAATTACAATCCACGCCATCGCCGCTGGGTACGCCAGAAGCCATGACAGGCAGTCCTTGACTTACAACAGCTCAGTTAGTGACCGTACAAAATGACGTCGGCTTATCGCCGTTTTTCAACACTTCACAACCGTCGCGGCATCTCCGTGGCGCCGTGATCAAAATTCGAACCCTCGGCTCGACTGGCTCGTATTTCTGACGGCCGAAGCGTCCCCGGGGCTGGGGGGGGGGGGAGAGGTGTCGCGCGATCCCCTTTTTGCGAGCTTCCGACAAGCGAAGTCAAGGGGGGGAAACCGGATTTAATTCACACCCATTTCAGTAAAGTGTTTAACGACCACAGCGATTCACTGAACCGCTGCGGCGAGTAAGGTCGTAAAACGGGGGCGAAATTCACTTCACAACTGCCACACACACACACCCCGCCCCAGCAACAGGGAATCTTGGTTCAATCCTGGCCGTTAAGTCGAGGACTACCTGTGATTAACCCCGACATATCCAGTTTCTACTGCAGGAGGTGTGGCTCAGTGGCTAAGATACGGAGCTTGTCACTCGGAAAGGTTCGGTGGTTCGAATCCCTAGTAATCCTGTGTGAGCAGGGGGTTGGACTAGATGACCTCCAAGGTCCCTTCCAACAGTGTGTGTGTGTGTGTGTGTGTGTGTGAGAGAGAGAGAGAGAGAATCTGCAGGGGCCAAATGCACCCACGGAAGCAATCGTCCCCTTAATTTGCACCCTGATTCAAATTGTCGCTAAAGCCAATTTGCGGCCAAAAAATCGAGGTGCGCCACTTTCTTGCTTCTGCATCCCCCCAGGTTCTTTGTGCGATCGGCTTGTGCGAATGCAGTGAAGCTGACACCTCTGTAAGTCTGCAAGGGGAAGAGGATGGATCCAGAGCCGAGCAAAGCGTGGCCACAGGCAGGCTGGACCGGAGGGAGGCTTCCTATCGCTCCATCGTCCTTGCCGGCCGAGTTCCCACGACATTCCCGTCCTTCAAGGACGAACGTTGCTTGCGTTGTGTGGGAAAGGACTCTCCTCCCGCTGCACACACAGCTTCCTTGCTTCCCCCTCCGCCAGCTCAGCACACAGACCGACAAACACATCAGACGGACTCAGAACTTTCTCTGCATCCACACAACACTGGGGAGAAAAATTAACCCCTGTTCTAGCTCGGCTGGGCTCCGTTCCTACAACGCACTCAGCAACTAGCCACCATATCCACAGTCTACGGTCTCTCTGAAATCTTGAGATGCTTCAGACAAACCATCATCCACCGGCGCTGATTTGAGCTGGGGAGACTGGGCCTTGCAATCCTGACGGCACCAACCTCGTGTCAAATTTACCCACAAACCACGATGGGTACAGCTTGTCCTCGCCTTGCGACCGCAACTGAGCGCAACATTTCCACTAAGCGAGGCAGTGGTTGATTGAGCCGTGCCCCGCCTTACGCCCTTTTGTTGTTAAGCGAATCACTGTAAAGTGAATGACAAGGTCGTTAAGTGAATCTGCCTACTCCTTTGCTGACCGGAAGGTCACGAAAAGGGAATCATGTGACCCCCCCCGGACACTTTAACCGTCATAAATGTGAGTCGGATGCCATTTTGATCATGGGACGCTGCAACAGTCGCTAAGTGTTAAAAACAGTCGCCACTTTTTTCAGTGGCGCCGTTAACTTCGAACGGTCATTATGCGAATGGCTGTAAGTCAAGGACTAACTCTAGTGACCGTTCAAAGCTACGACGCTACTGGAAAAAAGTGACTTATATGACCGTTTTTTTCACAATTAATGACCATGGCAACATCTGCATCTGGACTCGTGATCAAATTTGGATGCTGGACCAACCGCCCCGCATTTACGACGGTCGCGGTGTCCCGGGATGTCTGTGTGTGTGTGTGTCACGTTGTTCCCTTTTGTGACCGTCTGACGAGCAAAGTCCAGGGGGGGGGGGGAGAAGCCGGATTCACTTAACGACCGGGAACACCTGCAGTGATTCGCAAACCTCCCTTAAGGAGTGTTTCACTGAATGACAGAAAAGGGGCTCCAGTGTGGTCGTACGTTGAGGACTAAGTGTATGTGGTGTGTGTGTGTGTGTGTGTGTGTGTGTGTGTGTTTTAATTTCTAATTTTAGTGAGTACATTTTGTGCACTGCAGAGCCTGGATGAGTCAGCTCGATGCACCAGCCAGCAAAACGTAACTTGTGCCAACCTGTGAAAATCCAGTGTCTTATGTCTGGTTGCTATAATGCCAGGCGGGACGAAGGCCAGACTGGCATGAATTCCTTTGGGGAGGGTCTCACCCGCCCCCCCCATTGTTTTTCTGACGGGGCAGCCTCCCTATCCCCCCCCCCCAACCTTTTCAATTTACATCCAAGGACACGCCAGGCCTGATTTAAGGCACCCCTGGATGCCACTTTCAGGGAAATGGGACACACACACACACACACACACACACACACCTCACACACCCCGGGAAAGTGCCAGGGCGTTTGCCTTGAATACCGGCAGTCCTCGATTTACAACAGTTCCGTTTAGCGACCGTTCGAAGTTAGAACGTTGCCGGGGAAAAGCGACTTTTTCCCCCCCACATATCGCTATCTCCAAGGGTCGCGCATCATCAAAATTCGCAAACTGGGCCACTGACTCGTATTTACGACGGTGCCTGGGGGCGCGGGGGAGTCACTTGACACTCCCCCCCCCCTTTTCCGACCAGCAAAACCAACAGAGAATCCAGTTTCACTCCAGGGGCCGTCTGACTGACTTATAGTAAATGCAGTGATTCGCTTAATGACGGTGGCCAGGAAAGTTGCGGGGTGGAGAGGAGGCTCCCCTGCACGAGCGTTTCCCGTTAGGCACCGAGATGTGGGGCTCAATTGTGGTCGTAAAGTTGAGGACTACTGGTAATCAGGGCCCCTGCTGCCTGGACGTGGGTATCAGCTGCCCGACGGATTAGCAGAGCCCCTGAATAACTCAGCCATTGCGCCTTGGATGGGAATTCCCTTTAGGGAGGGGGGAATGCTTTACGGGGGGGGGTCTCATAAAGGGGGGGGAGTGAGAAGGCCGCCATCTGACCTGGCCCTGCCCATCAATCAGGGTCCTCCTTAAGCACCCCCCCCTTTATCAGCCACATTCGCACAACACCTTTTGCCTAGCGGCTGAATTAGCAATAGCAATAGCAGTGGACTTATATACCGCTTCATAGGCCTTTCAGGCCTCTCTAAGCGGTTTACAGAGAGTCAGCATATTGCCCCCAACAATCTGGGTCCTCATTTTACCCACCTCGGAAGGATGGAAGGCTGAGTCAACCCTGAGCCGGTGAGATTTGAACCGCTGACCTGCTGATCTAGCAGTAGCCTGCAGTGCTGCATTTAACCACTGCGCCACCTTGGCTCTTTTAATTAACCCATTCCTGGCGTTTACTCATTGTGTAATTTACTTTGTGTAATTTACTTTGTGTAATTTACTCACTGTGTAACGTTACATATATAGTCCACAATTGAGCCCAAAATTCCCACTGCTAACTAAGCCAGACCGTCGAGGAGTTTCCCGCCCCTCATTATATGACCTTTGTTCGCGGCATTGTTAAGTGAATCAGTATAGTTGTGATCAGACGGTCGTTAAGCGAAACCGTGCTCCTTGACTTTTGCTTGTCAGAAGGTTGCAAAACGCGACCTCGGGCACTGCGACCGTCGTAAGTACGACTCAGTTGCTGAGCATCCAAATTTTCAGTTCCCCAACCAGTGGCAAGAAAGGTCGTTGAATGGGTCAAAACTCACTGAACGGCCATCACACTTTGGGCTCAATTGTGGTCGAAAGTAGAGGACTACCCGCAGTTGAAAAAGGCCACAGGAACCCAATTGGCAAAATGCCCCCCAAAAATCAGGAGGAATCTGGAATTCTGACTCGTGAATTCTTCTTCCCGAGACCAAGGGAGATAAAAATCGATGATTTTTTTAAAATGTTTTTTTTTTAATTTAAATCAGATTTTTTAAAAAATTTTATCAAATTTATTTTAAATTTTGGAGCAAAAACCTATCTAAAGGTGGTTTTCTATTTAAGGTACATTAATAATTGAGTTTTATTTGGCAGGAAACGTAGCCTGTGAGGCTGTACGTTTTGCAATATTTACATTTTTTGGTAAACTTCATGCAATGAATCCAAGCTCTCTCCAAGCTGAGATGCATTCAGACAATTTCACAGCGGAGATTGACAGCTGCCCTTTAAAAATTATGATTGAAATCAAGCCTTTTTTTACTAGTGATTTAAATCGCGATTGAAATCGATTCGATTGAAATCAAATCCATCCTGTCTAGAGGCAGAAGCTTCTGTGAGCTCAGAATAAAATTTCAGGGAAGGGAAAAAGCGCTCCCAAGATCCTCCTAAAATTTGAGGTCTTCCAAAATGCGGAAAAGCATCTTTGTAATGCCGGCAGATTTATTTCCAATCCTAAAAGACCCCCCCAAGGGTGGAATTTGCTGGGTTTTGGATTCTCCAGCTCCCACCCACCAAGTTAACATCTGTTCCTCCATCTGGTTCCTTCTCCCCCCTGCAAGAAAACCCCCAACCACATCTGGGGAGAATCTCTATTTCGCTCATCTGGATTTGGGAGTTTTCCAGCTGTCAGCAGAGCATGGAACACAAACACACACACACACGGAGCAACTTTTAAGACTTGTGGACTTCAACTCCCAAAATGCCAATGTTTTGTGGGGCTGTCCAAAAGAAGAGGTGTGGGTCAGCTTATTGTCCAAAGAAAGCAGAAGCAACAGATGGAAACTGATCAAGGAGAGAAGGAAGCAACCCTTGAATTAAAGAGGAATTTCCGGACAGTGGGAACAATTAACCCGTGGAACTACTTGCCACAAGAAGTTGTAGGTGCTCCAACACTGGAGGTTTTTAAGGAGAGATTGAACAGCCACTTGTCTGGAAGGGTATAGGAATTCTCGTTTGAGCAGAGGGTTGGACTAGAGGACTTTAAAGATCCCCTTCAACTCTGTTGTTCTGTTCTGTTCTGTTCATTTTATTCCCTTTCTATTCTGTGATTTTATTCTATTTTATTCTCTTCTATGTTCTATTTCTATTCTATTACTTTATTCTGTTCTATGTTCTATTCTATTTCATTCCATTATGTGTTTTATTTCTTTTCTATTCTGTAATTCTATTCTTTTTTATTCTATTCTGTGTTCTATTTCTATTCTATAATTTTATTTTATTCTGTTCTGTCTTCTATTCTATGTTTTATTTCTTTTCTATTCTATTCTGTAATTCTATTTTATTCTATTCTATTCTTTCATTCTATTCTGTGTTCTATTTCTATTCTGTAATTCTATTTTATTCTGTTCTATGTTCTATTCTAGTCTGTACTTTCTTTTCTAGTCTATTCTGTAATTCTGTTTTATTCTACTCTGTATTCTATTCTATTTCATTCTATTATCTGTTTTATTTCTTTTCTATTCCATTCTATAATTCTATTCGATTTCATTCTATTCAGTGTCCTATTTCTATTCTGTAATTCTATTTTCTTCTGTTCTATGTTCTATTCTAGTCTGTATTTTCTTTTCTATTCTATTCTGTAATTGTTTTATTCTATTCTGTATTCTATTCTATTTCATTCTACTATCTGTTTTATTTCTTTTCTATTCTGTTCTGTAATTCTATTCTATTTCATTCTATTCTGTGCTCTATTTCTATTCTATAATTCTGTTTTATTCTGTTCTGTGTTCTATTCTATTCTATTTTATTTTATTCTATTATGTGTTCTATTTTTATTCTATATTCAGTAATTCTATTATGTATTCTGTTGTTCTCTATTCTATCCTTGTTTTATTCCTATCCTATTCTATGTTCTGTTTTGTTCTAGTCTAATTTGCTAAACAAATGGTTATAAATCAAGAATTATCTGCATTCTAAATAAGGACATATTATTTAAGCAGAGTCACCCCTTATTCCTCAATTCTTTTTCAGAGCAGTTTTATGCGCAAGAAATGTTTTCTCAGGCCAAAATTGCTTTGACTGACCCAAGGCCCGTCTGTTTTTCTCTGCAGTCAAGAATTAGCCACAACTCCTTTATTTTCCTGATTCATAGGAATATTTTCTTCCACTGTGTCCTTTGACACATTGTAGTGAAATAGTATTTTGAGTGTTTTGTAATCTCCTCTTGGGTAGTCCTCAATGTGCAGCCCATTCATTTCACGACTGTTCAAAGTTACAACTATTTAATAAAAGTGACTCCGTTTTTCACACTTACAACGGTTGCACATGGTGATCAAAATCTGGTTGCTTGGACGATGTTGGAAATGTAATGCTGCACGAGGGACCTTCTACCATATGTTGTGGGAGTGCCCGAAACCGAGGGATTTTTGGCACCGGTTGCAATAGAGAATGTTGGAGATGTGATTGTGTGGATGCTACATATTACTATATATGGTGGACTTGCAAAAAAGGTTAAAGGAAATATGGTGGATTATGCAAAACATTTTTAAAAAGAGGATAAAGTTTACCCCTAAGTTATTCTTGTTAGGTATAACTACTGATTGTACTGTCATAGAGACTAATTTGATTTTGAACCTAACAACGGCAGCAAGACTGTTGGTGGCGCAATACTGGAAGAAGGAAGATTTGCCTACTATTCAAGAATGGACGTTAAAAGTAACAAGCTTATCAGAGATGGCTAAAATATCAGCATATCTTAAGGGCTATTCAGATGAGAAATATAAGCTGGAATGGAGAAGATGGATTGATTATATTCAAAATAAATATGGGACTAAGAAACTCCAGATAACTTTTGACTGAAGAAGCAAGGAATGACATAATTTGTTTAGAGTTAACTTAACAAAAGAGGATTTAAAGTATAAATGAGGATATGTTGCTAAAGTTTTTTTTAAGTTCACTTTAGAATATGATTGTTAAAGATTTATACCCTGTATTTCAGTGTTTCTCAACCTTGGCCACTTGAAGTCCAAACATCTTCAAGTAGCCAAGGTTGAGAATCACTGCTGTATTTGCTCTGAGAATTTGGGGGGGGGGGAGGTAAGGGGGGGGGAGAGGGTTCCGGAGGGGAGGGGAGGTAAATATTTGTAAAAGCTTGTTAAATTTTCAATTAAAAAAAGAGAAAGTATTTGGAAGAGATGCTAAAGGATGGAGCTGAGGCCAGAATTATTTCTACTAAGGGATCACAAAAAGAAAACATGGCAAAGGTGGAATATATTTAATGCTGCATATTTTAACGGCAGCAAGGCTGGTTCTTGCACAAAAATGGAAAAATAAAGAGACTCCCTCGGAACAAGAAATAATAAATAAGATACCGACATGCGCAGAGATGGACAGACTGACTCTTAGAGCTCAAAGACACGGGAGAGACGGAATATCACGGAATCTGGGACAAATGGTACCGATGGTTAGAAAAGGACAGAGAAACACAAACAAGTTAAGAATTGGAAAATACGTTATTAAGAAGGTGTGTTAGGAAGGAATCGGATATGAATTTGAATAGTTAGTAATTGTATAAAAGAAAGGATCAACTGACTGACTACGTACAGCTATGTAATGGATATAAAATGTAATTGTTGCAAGATCTAATCACTATATGGAAACGTTTATGCCAGAAATGTCCCACTATCTCCGATGTTTTTAATGCTTATCTAATAAAAAAAACTTTTTATTAAAAAGAAATTGGTTGCTTGGCAAAGGACTCGCATTTATGACCGCTGCAGCGTCCCGGGGTCACATGATCCCCCACTTTTTTTGCGACCTTCTAACCAGGAAAGTCCATAGCAAAGCTGGATTCACTTAGCGACCGTGTTACTGACCTAACAACCGCAGTGAGTCGCTTTAACAATTGCGGCAATCGAAGTCATAAAACAGGTTAAAGCTCCATTCAACTGCTTTGTAGTTCTTCAAGAAAGAAAATAAGAGTATGTGGATTCCTGCACAGGATTTTGGGGTTAGACTAGATGACCTCATAGATCCCTTCCTACCCTGGGGGGCTAATTTGCTCCCTGATGCTTCAGGCTTTCTTTTTTCTTGCATCTTAAAAATATACCAAAATAAGGAGACGATACAGAACAGAATTAAGAGAATCAGGGCAGCCAATACATCTCAATTAGGTTTGCGGCTTGGCTCGCTGACTTGAGCTCTCCCTTTACTCGCTTCAAAAGAACCTTCCTTAACCACCCTACATGAGAATCACAGGCAAGAAGCTAATTTTGACATTATAAACTATTTAAGAAGGAGGGGGGGAATAACCCAAATCCTATATCCTTTAACACACACACCCCCAAAAAACCCCACAACTCAGATGCTGCTTCTATAAATCTTGCTAAGGAAAAATCTTCTTTGTGACAATGAGGCCTAGCACCATGCTATTTTCATTTTGGAAGGCCCAGTAGGGCCCCAGATGTTGAGTGGATTCCTGGCTGTTGCAGGATTTCAGCCCCCCCCCCCTTGAGATTTCCTGCACTCTCCTTTGAAATAGATAGTGAAATGTGAAATACAAACGAATATAAATAATTCTGTATTTTTTTTCTATTTCTAGGAGGGGGGTCACATTTGCTCCTAGAGAAGGGATCAATTTGGAGGGGGGGGATCCCCAAAAAACTGCTGGGGGAATCAGGACAATTAATCCCACCCTCCCTTTTAACTAACCCACATAAAACTGCACGGTTTCAGGCTGCAGAATTTCTTGCAACTTTTATTACCAACTTTGCAACTGAACTCTGGTTAGGCAAAGCATTCCCCTCCCCCATTGCAACCCGTTTTTCTTTCCTTTCATAAAAAAAGTGTGCGGTTGCAACTACTGGAAATGCAACACACACACACACACACACACACACAATTCCACCAACTCCACCCTTATGGCAAAGCTTTTTCTGCGAATTCATATAGATTTTCTTTCGTTTCTGCTTTAAAATGCGGAAGGGTCGCCGTTCCTGGAAATGCAACACAACACACACACAACACGACACAACTCCTCCCCCAGTACCAGAAACCAGGGGAACCCCAAATGCAACACAACATACGCACAACAGACACAAATCTTGCACGAGAAACCAGGGGACCCCCAAATGCAACACAACGCATACACACACAACACAAAGACACAACTCTTCCCCCAGTACCAAAAACCAGGGGAACCCCAAATGCAACACAACATACGCACAACACAGACACAAATCTTGCACCAGAAACCAGGGGACCCCCCCCCAAATGCAACACAACGCATACACACACAACACAAAGACACAAATCTTCCACCACCAGCAGAAACCAGGGGGACCCCAAATGCAACACAACATACGCACAACACAGACACAAATCTTGCACGAGAAACCAGGGGACACCCCCCCAAATGCAACACAAAGCTTACACACAACACAGACACAAATCTTCCACCAGCAGCAGAAACCAGGGGAACCCCAAATGCAATACAACATACGCACAACACAGACATAAATCTTGCACCTGAAACCAGGGGACCCCCCCCCGAAATGCAACACAACGCTTACACACACACAACACAAAGACACAAATCTTCCACCAGCAGCAGAAACCGGGGACCCCAAACAAGCTGGAGGCACGGGGCCCATCCATCCAAGTTTGCAATAAACCAAGATCAACTGGGGAAGGGGGGGGGGGAGTTTGCAAAAGTTTGCAACCAACTTCCAGCCAACGCGCGGCTCTTACCTTGCTCGCTGCCTCTGTCCAGACGTTCCGGGCGACCCTCCGAAGGAGCGGGCATCGACCCGGAGGAACCCCCCCCCCCTCCCCAGCCCCAGCCTGCACCCGGTGGCTGCGTCCTCACCCGGCCTGCGATCCTGAGCTCTCGAAACACGCGCGCCGATCTTCCTCGTAGGAGTCACGTCTGAATGCAAAGCGACCGTCGGGGAAGCGGCGCCCCCTGGCGGCTGCCAGGCGCCAAAGTCGCGCGGCTCTCAATTGTGCAGGCGGAGAAATGAATGGCCAGGGTTGAGTTTTTGCAAGCCGGAGCCCGCGGGCGACTGGTGAAAATGTCGAGCCGGGGGAGGGGGGGGGAAGAACTGTTGTCCCGGGCGGCTCAGGCTTTGCAAGCGGGAGCCCGCGGGCGACGGGTGCAAATCTCGGGATGGGCAATGAGCCGTCGGGGGTTGCGCTGCGAGGTTTAAGCCTTTGCAAGCGGGAGCCCGCGGGCGACGGGTGCAAATCTTGCATGGGCAAAGAGATGCCCTGGTTACGACTTCGGGGCTGCCAGCGTTATAACGCCTGGCACTCGGTGCCCGCCCGGGGAAGACAGGAAGAGCCAAGAGGCGGGAGGAATAATCAGGTGATAACAGCCCCGGAGGAAGAGGGAGGTTTTTAAAGGGCGGCTGGAGGCAGGCAGTCCCACCGGTGCAGCTTCCAGATGACCCGACGCCGCTGCATAAAGTTGGCAAAAAGCCCGGGGCACGGCAAGGACTTGAGACGGGGAGGGGGGAAATGCCTGCAAGACAGGCAAAAGCGCACCCGACGAGCTTTGCAAGCCGCAACCCTGGGCAGAGCCCGCGGCGGCCCCAGGGCCGCTGCCAACCCGCAGAGAGCGACGTCTATGCTGGCACAGCCGCCTGGCTCAGTCCCCGACGGTCGGGAAGAGATGGCACTTTGCACGCGTCTGGTTCCGGGCTGCAGGGTGCAAACGGGGAGTGCCCGTTCCGTGCAAAGGGCCCCAGTCTTCTGTCCCCGTCCCGGGTCGCTGTGCGGAGCAACGACGGCGTCAGAGGCGGTCCTGCCCCGCTTGCACCCCGCGGAGGCGGTTCCCTTGCTCCTGCACGCCGCGCCACTCGACGCCCTCCTGCCCGGCCGAGTGGCTCTCCGCCTGGCAGCGGGCCCAAGTCGGTGCCCCCAGACTCGACGGCTCGTCCCGGCCCTCCCGCTCGCCTTCCGGCTGGTACTGGGCACGGAGACCCACCTCCTGCTGGCCCGACGTCCGGACCGCCTGCGCCACGCTGCCCGCCGAGCCCGGCCAAAGCCCCGCTTGGGACCCCGACCGTTGGGGAGGCGATTCTGCGCCGGGCGGGCGAGGCTCCTCTTCCTGGACGCCGCAGCGAGGCTCTCCGCGGCGGCCCGCCTGCTCCTGCGCCCCCGCGCCCTCCCGCTCGCCGGCCCACAGCACCCAGCCGCCGGCCCACGGCAGCCCGACGGCCCGCGCCCGACGGCGCCTCCGACGGCCCGCCTGGCTGTCCTCCGCCGCCGCCACCTCCTCCTCGCTCCCCTCGGCGGGCCGCAGGGTCTCCTCCTGCACCCAGACGCCCCAGGCCTGCTCCTGGACGGCGCCCACCAAGCCGCCCGCCTCCTGGACGCCGCGGCTCAGCCCCAGCGCCTCCTGGCCCCAGTGCGCCCGGATGGCTCGGCTCCCACGACGGCTCGGCCGCCGCCCCTCGCCGGCCGAGCTCTCCTGCCCGCTCGGGGACGGGGGGAAGTCCGACGGGGCGCCCCTTGTGCGGCCCGCAAAGGCTTCCCGCAGGTAGTGCGATCCTCCCGGGCTCCTACCCACGCGGGTCGCGCTAAGCTCTCCTGCCCAGTTGGGAAAGTTCGACGGGGCGCCAATAAGTTCGTCCCGCAGCTTCTGCGACCCCTGCCCAGACTCCTACCCACGAGGATCCCGCAAAGCTCCCCTGCCCGCTCGGGGAAGGGGAAAAGTCGACGGGGCGCGCCTCGCACGCCCACAAACTCCTCCCGAAGGCTCTACGACCCTCGCCCGGGCTCTTAGACACGCGGGTCACGGCGAGCGCCACCCCCCCCCACCGGCCCGGGTTCCTACCCACGCAGATCACGGCGAGCTTTCCTGCCCGCTCGGAGACGGGGAAGTTCGACGGGTCGCGCCTTGCACGCCCACAAACTCGCCCCGCAGCTTCCGCGACCGCCTCTCGCCTTGGGGTTCCTACCCACGCGGGTCACGCCAAACTCTCCTGCCCGCTCGAGGACGAGGAAAGCTCGACGGGGCGCCCTTTGCACGCCCACAAACTACCCCCCCCCCGCCGGCCCGAGTCGCCTCTCCGGGGCTCCTGCCCACGCGAGTTTCTTAAGGGGGACGCAGAGGGTCCGGGCTGCCGTCGGCGGAGTCGTGGAAGGGCAGGGGGGGTCTTTCCACGAAGCCGTGGGTGGGCTGGGGTCTTTTAAGCCCCCTCCCCGGCAGCCCCGCGCGGAGGTCGTCCTGCGTGGCAGCCCCCGCCGGAGAGCCTTAGACGGGAACTGCGGGCGAAAAGCGGCGGCGGGAGGCACCGAGAGTCCCCCCCCCTCGTCACTTATCCACTCGGGTTATATAAGCGGGCCGCGATGACGACGCAGCTCCGGGAGGCAGCGCCGCGAGGCCGCGGGGTAAGCGTTTCCCCCAGCCAAGGAGAGGCGGCGATGAAGGATGCGCTGGTCCAGCCGTTCCTGCATCCCAGCATCCTTCCAGGACGCAACTCGCCGCAGACGCCGCCTGGGCTGGATGGAGGCGGCCGAGGAGAGTCGACCGGGGGTGGGGGGAAGGGGAAAGGGGGTGGGGGAGGGTGGCGCAGTGGCGGGGGGTGCCAAAGCTGCGTGGACACCTTCTTCCGGGCGGGGGGGGGGGAGGGCACCGAGCTTTGGGGAGGGGGAGGCTGGGGAGGGGAGGGGGATCTGCCACCTAGCCGGACCAGCTGAGCAGGAAAGTTTGGGAAAGGGAGGTTGGGGAGGGTCTGTCCTGTCCTTGGGTTACGCCGGGGTCCCCGGGGATACGGCCGCGGCTGAGCTGGAAGGTCACATTCCCCCCTCCTCCTCCCCCCCCTTCTTCCCTCTCTGCTCCTGCAAGCTGGCGCCCGTGAGCCTTCCGGAGCGAGTCAGCTGGACGAGACGTCGAAAGCGAAAGGAAGGTGGATTTGCGGGATGATTAATCTCTCTTTTTTTTTTTGGAAAAGTTTTTTATTTTTTGTTCTCTGTTTACAATTATCGGTATACATTCACATAGTTATTATTCTTTTTTTTTGCATTCGTCTTTTTACAGGTTTGTTATTCCACTTAAAAGGTTATAATATACAGTTTGGTTTGGTTTGTTTACCATTTCTTCCGCCTGTTTTAACACCACCTTCTTTTCCCTTTCTTTTCTCCCTTCCTCCCTTCTCTACTTTCTTCCTTCCTCTCTCCTTTCCCTTCCTTCTTCCCTTACCTCTCCTCTACTCCTACTCTTCCCCTTTGTACCCTCTCTCCTTCTCTTTCTCTCCCTTCCATCCTCCTTCCTCCTCTCCTTCCCCTTCCTTCTTCCCTTACCTCTCTCCTATTCTTCCTCGTCCCCTTCCTACCCTCTCTCCTTTCTCTCCCTTCCATCCTTCCTTCCTCTTCTCCTTCCCCTTCCTTCTTCCCTTACCTCTCCCCTACTCCTACTCTTCCCCTTTGTACCCTCTCTCCTTTCTCTCCCTTCCATCCTCCTTCCTCCTCTCCTTCCCCTTCTTCCCTTACCTCTCTCCTACTCTTCCTCTTCCCCTTCCTACCCTCTCTCTTTCTCTTTCTCTCCCTTCCATCCTCCTTCCTTCCTCTTCTCCTTCCCTGCGAGAGGGAGCTTGCATTGGGAATACAAGCATACTCTCACAATCCGATGGTCCACTTCACGAATCTCTAATTCCTAGGCTGCTTTGGCAATGAGACATGCACACACTGCAGACTGGGTGAAAATGGCGTCTTCTGGCTAAGCCAGAACACTTTTTATTAGGAAAGTTCAAAGAAAGCTAGTCAGCAGTTTATTACAAACAAAGGATTTCACAGTATGTTACAAATCACTTCTTGATTGTATATTCTGGCAGAAAGGGCAGGGAGGAGGTATGGAATTGTACAGAGAGCTACATTAGGCATATGGGAATGACTGATTTGTTACACGAGGCGGCAAAAGGATGCAAGGCTAATTCTGTGTGTTTATATCTCAGATAATAGAGGCCTCTCATCTCTGGTGTATCTGTGTATAGACACCCGAAATGAATTCGGCTTCCTTATCTAAACTTTCCCAGGACTGTTCTTCCCATATGGCTCTTAGCAAATGTTCACTGGGATACTTTTGATCCAGATAGATATTGATCCAGATATTCTATCCTATCCTATTGATCCCAGCTAATTTCACCCAGCCAATTATGGGATAATTTCCCACATCTCCTCCTTTTTTATTTTTTAAATGGAAGCAATTGCCATGGGTTGTTTCTTTCTCTCAAATCCCCCTTCCATTGGGAATCCAGGGATTATTAATTCTGATGTGTTGACACTTATTAATAATGCGTGATGCTTCTGGATAGTTGCGTCCGCAATACTCTGCATAGTGGATCTCAATAATGGTATTATGCATGGCAACATAGTTAATCCCAAAAATATCATCCCAATAAAAAATAAACCTTGCTTCCAATTGTTAAAAATACCTCCAAGCCAACCGTCAGTGTCCAATATGCCTTTCCAAGTTTGTACAGGAACATGTGCAGTTTGTATCATAGTTCGAGTTATTTTTTCTATCACAATTCCAGAATCATCAATTTGTATACAACAATTACTAAGATTAAATTTACCACACACTCCGCCTTCGGCAGCGAGCAAATAGTCTAAGGCTAAACGATTTTGCATAATATAAGTTCTTGACAATACACTTTCTTTTGCAAGCTTAGTTAATGCCAATGCAGTTTCATTTGTAATTATTTCTAATACAGCTTGTAATCTAATAATGCGATTTATCATATATATGGGCGTTCTATATCCCCATGATCCGTCTTGTGCCCATGTCGCAGGATCATAGTATGCAATAATTCTCTCAGGGGGCCACTCATCATCCTTCCAGTTACCTATTTTTATCCCTTTAGCAAGATCTATTGTACGTTTACGTCTTTCAAGAGTATCATATACAGGGACTCCCAGTTTTTGTTTTTTCTCTATAGGCATTAGGAAGAATGAAGGCTGAATCGCCCCTAAGATGCATGACCCATACCAACCCGTGGGTAACATATTATAGGCAAAATTACCACATATCCAATATAACCCATCAGGTGAATTCCACACAATAGTATCATTCTCAGGGTCTGAAAGTCCTTGTAACTTAGTTACTTCCAGCAATGAGTTTTCAGGTTTGGTCATATTAATTTGTGAAACCCAAGTGTTATTTTCCCATTCATTAGAACATTTTAAAAATCCCATAGGTTTATTTCTTTTAGTCTGATTATTTTTATTTCTAGTATAACATATGTGACCTATTATATGAGAGGTAACTTGCCAGGTTTCATTGAAGTTGTTATTAAAGGTGAAGTTCCCTTTCCATTGAGCTATTTCAGTATAATTTGCTTCTTGTACATGCCATGGCCAGCGATCTCCCATAGTGGTTCCTCCACATACAAAACAATTTTTTAACATAAGTTCTGTAGCAACTTCTTGAGCCAAATTAATAAACATATTTTTTGCTTTTGGAGGTGTAGGTAGATCGTTGAGTTTAGCAATCTCCTGCTCATAGCTCCAAAAAAACTTTACAGGTTGATTTGTTAATTTTGTTGCTTCAGTCTTTACAATGATGTATCCATAAGGATCCTTTCCTGCTTTATCTATACCAATACCATAATGATAGTATCGGGTGCCTAAAGTACCTGCTACCTGTGCAGAAAGGCAGAGTGGTGTGCAGTGATGGGATTGACAATCAGTAGTGACTGGAGTAATAGAAAGATCGAAATGGTTAGGTCCATAGCCACTTGTATACCAATATACACTTGGTTGGGTATAGCCTCCATGTGCTGAAAGTGTCGAGCGAGTGAATAAATATCTGTGGTTTTGGATGTATGATTGTTCCCACGACTGTCCTCCACAGGTTACCCCCGCGGATCCTGTTCCTTGCCCTATAGCAATTGCTAAACATGTATCAAAACAAACAGTAATGGGTGCCATTCCCTTTGAAACATTATGTGCTATGTACCCTGATAATCTTTGTGCTGTAAGAAATTGATGTTTTAAATTAGTTGATCCTCCTTTATAGCCATAAACATAGATGCTACTTGTTATAGGTCCTAGTGCTTTTGGTTCATAACATTGTATCCCATTTGGTGTATAGCATTGATTGTATTGTGTATTGTTATGTGTGCATGGTGGTATTAAGGTTCCATTGCATTCAGGTTTCATAGTATAATATATTAAGGTCATGGAAATTGTTTTGCCTTGTTTGGTTTTTTGTAAACAGGCTGTGCAAATGTCCTCTTTTATCTCTCTTTTTGTTTGGTGGCGAAAGCTGTCTCCTCCTATCTCTTGTTGATAACTCAATAGTGTTAAGAACCACTCACTAACTGGGGGAAATTTTATACTTGCTCTTGAGGTTACTTCTGTTTTTATTATTTTATTAGGTAACCCTTTTTGGTATTGTGTGCATTGATACCAACCTATAGAATTCTCTGTAATTTTTATTCTAGTGTGTGATAAACAGCCGTTCTCTTTCGGGTGTGAAATACCTCTCACATTTTGGATTGCCTTTTTGAATTTTGCAGGCAAAAATTGCCATGTAATTAAACACGCTGCTTCCGGATCTTTCAAATAACAAGTTAAGGTAACTTGTGTATTGGCTTCTCCGTATGTATTGTGAGGGTAGATGCATATCCCTTGAGAATTGCAGTTTTCCCCATTGGAGTGTGGAATGATCACTCTTTTTGAGTGGTTGTGTGTGAAAGGAATTTCTTGAATATCCTCCACTATTCCCTTCTTATTTTTGCGTTCATATTCACATGCCCCCCATACAATTAAAAGCACAATTCCCATTCCCAACATCATTAGCAAAAGGTGTAACAGAAAATGCTTACAAGACATCGGAAGAGCCCAAAAATCCCAAAATCCCATTTCCTGTCCAGGCGACGGTCCTCTGAAAAATGGGCATCGGGGCTGACGTACTCTGGGAACATATGACCGGCCAATGACCTGTTCCGGACGGATTTTCATCTTGAGTACTAGATATCAAAAGAGGGGTCAAGAGATCTTACGTGATAGTTGTTAACCCAATGACTGTCAGGGGCCTGTTGCACAGTAAGGGTAATGCGAAGGCAAGTAGTAGTGCAGAAAGGATTTGTGTAATCAAAATATTCTTCAAAAAGCTGTTCAATCACCACAATGTCGCACTGGAGTTTGCAGTCAGCTCACAGGAGAAGCAATGGAAACACCAACAGGCTTCGCAGGGAGCAATGTTAGTCGTCTGTGGCTTGAAACAAAAGGGATAGGCTTGCTTCTGGATCCTTTGTATCATCTGTCTTCACTGGTCTCTCATGAAACGGTCGTATGCATCTTCCAGGAACCCACAACACTCTGTCCGGGAGTTGCACAGCAGCGTATCCACGTCCCCAAGTAACGAGCTCCACGGGGCCCTTCCACTGAGGGTCTGGTAATTGTCTGTAATAAACAAGAGGGCGGGGAGAAACTACGCTACGCTGAAAATGTCTTTCCCCGGCTGTAGAAGCTATGGGTGAGCCTGTAAGATTTAAAAAATTCTGTGTGTATAAGGCTTTGCTCAAACGGTTTTGGATTTCAGGCAGCCCTATCTTAAAGGGGCCTTGCTGTTTATCAAGCATCATTTTTAGTGTTAAATTTGCTCTTTCTACAATTCCTTGTCCTTGGGAATTGTATGGGATGCCAAATTTATGGACAATTTTCCATTGATCACAAAAGGTAGCGAATGCAGCGCTACTGTATGCGGGTCCATTATCTGTTTTAATCTCCAGGGGGCTCTTGCCTGCTACAGGTTGAGCACTGTTGGATGATCGCTACAGCCTCAGTTTTTGAAATTCCAAACATCTTCACTAAGGCTTTTGCATTTTGATGAAAATACTCATGGCTTTCCCATGGAGTTGCAAATCCAACAAAACTTTCCCTAGCGGCTTTGTCTGCATAATCATTTCCCTCTGTTAGCATTCCAGGAAGTGACTGGTGACTCCTAATATGAGCCACAAAATATTGAAATTTTCTATCCATTATTAATTGCTGTAACTGTAAAAACATATCTAACAATTGCTTATCTAGGGCTGGTGAAAGATAGGCATCAAACAAATTGTTAATCACTTGGTAAACATACAATGAATCCACAATTAAATTAAATGTTTGGTCTTTTAATTTTTCAAATGCTAATATGGATGCAGCCAACTCAGAACGCTGTGCTGAACTCTGAGGGTGCGTGTGGTAAATCACCCATTGTCCTGAGATTTGATACACACATGCACCCCTGTTCTTAGTTCCGTCAGCAAAAACTGTAACTGCATTTTTAATTGGCAGTTTACTTTGTAAGGAAGTCAATTGTAAATGTTGTAGATTCAGTAACAAAAACCTATAATCTGTGGGATAGTGGTATTTAATTGTCCCTAAATAGTCACTTAAAGCCAATTGAAGTGCGTCTGATATTTGAAAATATTTTTCCCACCAAGGTAGTGGATATGGGATATAAATGGTTTCTGGATCTCTTCCCACTGTAGCTCGAGCTCTCTCTCTTAGCTTTATAATTATCTGGGATAACAATAGAGGTTTTGTTGAAACTGTTCTCCCCGGGCTGTTTGCTAAGTGTATCCATTCAATCACTAACACTTTTTTCTGTTGTGTTTGCAACAAACACCCTGTGGGCAAGTTTTTGGTATTGAAAATAGCAGCTGAGATAGGAACGTGTGAAACCATCCTGTCTACCCAGGTCTTTGCTAGGGCTATTTGACAATTCTATTTTTTTATCTAATAACAACTGTTGCACAATTTCTTTTAAGGCTTCTAACTTGACAATGGGGAGGGGCCACTGTTCAATCCAAATTGGGTCATTGTTTTTTAATGTTAGTTTCATTAAAGGGTCCATTTCATTTATTCTTAATACAAAACATTCATTACCATCAGTTCAAAGAGCTATATGTAAGCCAATGAGCTCTATTTTCTTACTGTCTCTCTCCCTCTAGGTCTGAAAGCAGTTACATACACACGCTTCTCTGTCTCCCCCCCTCTCCTGTTTCCTTCCAAGGAAAGGCTCAGGGGGAAAAAAGGGGGGGGGGAATGGCTGGGCTAACCTCTCACAAACTCTCCTTTGTTCTCACTCTGCCTTCTCTCAACAAGCTTCTCTCTCCCCCCCTTCTCCTGTTTCCCTCCAAGGAATGACTCAGGGGGAAAGGGGGGGGGAACTCACGCACGCAATCACTTTAAGTTAGCCCAGGGCTGAACAATTCTACAAACGGCTATCCTGCTCTTTAAAACATGCTTTCTCTCAACAAATTTGGAAATGATATCACAAGAGTATACACACATCCCATTAAACAACTTTTGCAACCTACTGTTTCTCTATATGAAAGAAATCAAAGTACGTGCATACCAACTTTTACCATTTAACATATATTAACACTGCAATCAAACTGCTTGTGTAAATTAATTTCACATGCAAAACCCTTAGTCATGCATTCTTCAAACAGCGAGGAATTTCAGAGAGCAGTTTAAATCCTAACTAATCTTCTCACCCTCACAGTTTCAAGCCAAAAGCCCATTTACAAACTTCAAACATCAATTCAATTCAATTCTCCTCTTTCTCTTTTCCTCTATTCACTTTCTCTTTTCTCTCTTTTTTCACTCTTTCTTTACCTTACTCCAAAGTTAGGGTTGCCCCAAACTGAGACAACAAATCTCTCCCCCACAAATTAACATGCAGTTTTAAAATAACCGGTCGTATACGTGCCTTAATTACAGAACCTGGGATGGACACCTAAGAATTGTTTTTAACAGACATTACATCAAAGTAATCAAGTCCAATTACCTAGGTCTTCCCATTCAGTCAGGCTTTACCTCATTACTTACTAAATTTCTTACTTTTCTTTTAAAAGACAACTATTACAGCTGCAACAATTTTCATCTGATGGTGGCCAGAAAGTCAGCAAATTTGTTACAAAATTGAACACTTTAAAATCCCTGTCTTTTGGATTGAAAACATCTTATCTACAATTACCTTGAGGGTGCACAAAAACTTAGGCACACATTCATACACGCACAAAAACATTTTTTCTCCATTCCAATTCAGATCTGACACGGGCTTTTGTAATTAGAGCTGCAAAGAGTGCAGGTTTCTGAGAAATGAAACATCTGTGAAAAAGTTTCAGGTGCTCAGACAGAAAAGCGTGCTTAAAGTAATCAGAAGAAAAATTAGATGAGTCAGTAAGAAAGGGAGTAACAAGAACTCCTTGAGACATGAAATGAATTAGAGGTAGCCGGAATCACCGGAAGAAATAGGAAGAGCCAGGCAGATTCACTTGCCAAGAGATTGAAATGAGAAGGAAAATAAAAGACAGCCTTTTGCGTGGGGCTGGCCGAATGCCCCAAAATTAATCTCCCGACTGTGAAACAGACAGAAGCGTAACGTTGAGAAGCTTCAAAGGCATACATACAAGGGAAAAGAAAGCCTTGGATTCAGAGTGAGAGTGTGAATTTAGCAAAGAGGTTTTCAAATATAGCAGGGGGGTGTCTGTTCCCCCCATCACGGCTTGTTCATGAGTTTTTAAACATTCCGTGATCTGCCAAGTGGAAAGTATTTTTGCTGCTGAGTACCATTCATTTGGCAATAAAACATAATTTTCAGACAAACTCTGCAATAAACCTTGCACATATGGAGACAAATCTTTTAAAACACTAGATGGCAAGGGAGTGAACACAGGGTTTTGTCCTGTAAAATCAACAGGAAAAGCAGCCATTAATTTTAGGTCCTTCAGTTTCACGTCCTCCCCACTTCTCTTTTTTTGCATTCCTGCAGTGAGGAGACCGAGTGAGCACTCAGTACTTTTTAAAACTGGATAAATATTAGATTTTTCTTCCTGAGGAGCCTGTTGTTTGATCTCCTCTTTTATCTTTTCTACAATCTCTGATGTGATTTCCTCTTTTACCTTTTCTACAATCTCTGTTGTTACTTCTTCATATTTAGGAGGGATATCAGATTTTTCTGGGGTGTTGGATTTTTCTTCTTGAGGAGTTTGCTTTAAAATCTCCTCTTTGCTTTCCCTTTTCTCTCCCCCTATAGCCTTTGTTGTTATTTCCTCATACTTGGGAGGGGCAGTGGGTTTTAGAGATGCTAATTCATCTGCCTGCTTTTTGGAAGGCGTGAATGTGTCTCCGTGATGAAGACAGAGAGCAGTTAAAACAGCCTTATAGCTAATTAATATAGGTGTCGGTGCTCTGGGCTCCTCGTGTAAATAGGAGCCTATTTTCTCCCACGTGTCTATATTAAGAGAACCAAATGCTGGGTAACACGGACAGTATTGCCAAATGTACCTCATTAATTCTCTAACCTCTTTTTTTGTGGGAATTTCAGTATTATCTTTTAATATAATTTTGTGAGCTCCAATTATCTGTCCAATCTCCTTAAGGTGAGCCTTCTGCTCTCTGGACAGGGGTCCTGTATCCTTAAGACGAGCCTCCCGCTCTTTAGACAAATCTTTCCCCATACTTACGTAAGGTGCGCTGGGTAAGAGATGGGAATATTGGGCACGCTGAAAGTCCGTTCGACCTGTCCGGGCTTCCCTGCGTCGCACCTCGACTGATTCCTTGGCGTTGTAAAATGGATCACGTCGGGGTCACCACTTGCGAGAGGGAGCTTGCATTGGGAATACAAGCATACTCTCACAATCCGATGGTCCACTTCACGAATCTCTAATTCCTAGGCTGCTTTGGCAATGAGACATGCACACACTGCAGACTGGGTGAAAATGGCGTCTTCTGGCTAAGCCAGAACACTTTTTATTAGGAAAGTTCAAAGAAAGCTAGTCAGCAGTTTATTACAAACAAAGGATTTCACAGTATGTTACAAATCACTTCTTGATTGTATATTCTGGCAGAAAGGGCAGGGAGGAGGTATGGAATTGTACAGAGAGCTACATTAGGCATATGGGAATGACTGATTTGTTACACGAGGCGGCAAAAGGATGCAAGGCTAATTCTGTGTGTTTATATCTCAGATAATAGAGGCCTCTCATCTCTGGTGTATCTGTGTATAGACACCCGAAATGAATTCGGCTTCCTTATCTAAACTTTCCCAGGACTGTTCTTCCCATATGGCTCTTAGCAAATGTTCACTGGGATACTTTTGATCCAGATAGATATTGATCCAGATATTCTATCCTATCCTATTGATCCCAGCTAATTTCACCCAGCCAATTATGGGATAATTTCCCACACTTCCCCTCCCTTCTTCCCTTACCTCTCCCCTACTCTTTTTCTTCCTCTTCCCCTTCCTAACCTTTCTCCTTCTCTTTCTATCCCTTCCATCTTCCCCTCCTCGCCTCTGTCTTCCTCCCCTCCTCTTCCTCTCAACGGATGATTCATCTTTTGGGGGGGGGGTTATTAGGCAGGAGGGGAGGGATTACACAATATGTTCATCCACCAGGTAATGAAAGAGGCTGGGATCAGGCTAAATACTAAATAATAACAACAACATGCTAAATGCTAAATAACAACAACAACAACAACAATAAATTTCTAAACTGGGAATGCACCTGGGAAAAAGCTTGACCTGACCCGAGTTTGCATGTCATGTGGAATTGTTATTGGGAAGGTCTGTCTGGTGCGGCTGAATTTGGCAGAGGGTTTGACCCAGAGGGCTGTCTGGATGACAGCTGTAGCCCAGGCGCTTCCCAGCAGGCACCGGGATGGAAAAGAACAGAAAGTAATAAAACGCCTGAAATGTGACTTGTGCGAAGGGGAGGGAAAAATTGCATTCTGCTTTCTCGGAGCCCAGCTGCATTTTCTTGGCAAGTTCAGCACAAGTGCCAGGATGGCAAATTGGTGCCTGTAGATGTAGATGCAGAAACGTCCGTTCCCCCCCCCCTCCCGGGGGCTGCTTCTCTCTGCTCCTGTTGGGTGGTGGGAGATGGGAGGGAGGGAGGAAAAGGGGGGGGAATGAAAAGGGAGGGAGGAAAGAAGGAAGGAAAACAGGGAGGGAGGGTTGGGAAGGATGGAAGGAAGGGAAGGACGAAGCAAGCCAACGGGTGGAGAAATGAAGGAAGGAAAAAAAGGAGGGAAGGAGGCAAGAAGAAAAGAGGGAGGAAAGGATGGGAATGAAGAAGGAAGGAAGGAAAAGGAAGGAAGGAGGGAGGGAGGAGGGGAGGGCGGAAATAATGAAAGGAGGGAAAAAACAAGGGAAGCAGGAAGGGTTGGGAATAAAGGAAGGGGGGAAGGAAGGGAAGGAGGGAGCAAGCTAGCAAGAGGGGGAATGAAGGAAGGAAAGGGAGGGAGGGATGGGAATGAAGAAAGAAGGAAAGGAGGGAGGAAGAAAGCAAGAGTGGGGGGAGGAGGGAGGGATGAAAGAAGGAGGGAAGGAGGGAGGGTTGGGAATGAAGGATGGAATCGTGGATAGTTGGAAAACCACTGCTCTAACTCCTTCCTAAGCAAATGAGCTCTCTGGATTTCACTGGATAGCAGCACAGATTGGCTGAGGATGATGGGAACTGTCATCCACCACACCTGGCTGGCGCTCACCATTGGCCTCAACGTTCAGAGTTTTTGTATGGATAAAGTTCCTTCTGTCTTCCCTAAATGGGGGCTTGGGGATGATAATAATTTAATTAATTAATTATAATTAAAGGGGAATAATAATATTCAAAAACAATTGAGTTTGCATTCTTGAAAGAGTGGGGGAGGTTATCTCCTTTGGAAGATTGCAAACAAAGCCATTTTGGGTGCTTTAATCTGGATTCCTACATAAAACTGGGGAGTGGGTTGGGGGGAGATTTTACCTCCTCAAGAGCCCCCCTCCAACTCCAGGATTCCACGATGCAACATGGTCCCGTTCTGCTTCAAGATTCAGAAATCTGTAGTCATGAGGACTAGCACCTTGAGCCAAAATGAAAGGCCACCGAACCATCACTGGGGTAGGCGCCTACCCAGCTTCTGTCCGATTTGCTGCAGAAAATTTGCCCAGAAGTATTCAGAAGACCCTCCAAATTAACCACAGAGAAAGTCACCTTTTCTTCCGGAATACAAGGATTGTCTTTGTTGTTCACTTTATATTTCTATTTATTTATTTTATCTATTTATTTTATTATTTATTTATTTATATTTCATTTTTCTTCTTTTTCAAGTTTTTTTTTTTTAGTTTTTTTCAAACATCTCAGTGTGTGAACAGTGCGGTATCCGAGTATCACACATTTCATGCCAAAAAAATAATAATATTAATCATATTTGTTTCATTTAACAAGCTTATATAATACTGGGAATAACACACATCTTTATATTAAATGACAATCTTTCATTGTTTAGCTATTCCATATTCCAATATGTTATTCTTATACCAATCCCCCGATGTTCATTATTATAACTTTTAATATGAATAAAATATTATCAATCAGATTCGTTAACATTTAACAAGCTCATATAAACTAATATTAATGCCAACACGTATATTACATTAAGAATCTTCCATTATTGCTTATTCAGCTTGTTATCTGGTTATTCAATATTTCCATATATTGTTGTTATATCAATCGCCATATTCTACATAATACAACTAAGATATTATTAATGGTATTTATTACATTTAGCATATATATGCATCTTCATATTTCATCTTTCTGAATGTCCCTCAAAGAGGAGCTCTATCCGGTGTGCAATATAATGTAACCGATACGTTAAAAATTAAGAATTAGATAAGAAAAATTGACTCCATTGAGCCAACTGTCTTGTTGCACTTAATAACGGAATCTGATGCTATTGCTCCAGATACTGGATGCCAGCTTCAACCCTGGAGAACAGAGTGTAGTAAAGCCGCTAATTTTCAGCATCTGTACCTAAACAAGGATAGATCTGGAAGGGACCTTGGAGGCCATCTAGTCCAACCCGCTGCACAAACAGGAGACCCTATACAATTTGAGACAAGTCCAGTTTTTTTTCTTGAAAATCTCCACCAGAACTTCTGGTGGCAAGTCATTCCACTGGTTAATTATCTTCACTTGTCAGGAAGCTTCTCCTTAATTCTTAGCTGCTTCTCTCCTTGATTAGTTTCCACCCATTGCTTCTCGTTCTACCCTCAGGTGCCTTGGAGAATAGCTTGACTCCCTCTTCTTTGGGGCAGCCCCTCAAATATTGGAAGGCTGCTATCATGTCTCCCCTGGTCCTTCTTTTCATTAAACTAGACATACCCAGTTCCTGCAACCGTTCTTCATAGTTTTTAGTCTCCAGTCCCCTAATCCTCTTTGTTGCTCTTCTCTGCATTTTTTCCAAAGTCTCTCAACATCTTTTGGGGGACCAAAAGTGGATGCCAGGATTCCAGATGTGGCCTCACTAAGACTTTATAAAGTGGCACTAAGTTTTATGCCTCTGTTTATACATCAAAGGATTGCATTCACTTTTTTGGCGGCTGCTGCACACTCCTTCCCTTCCCCACCATCCGGTCAGAGCTGAAGAAGCTTCTTGGGGGAGAAGCGAAATGTCTTCGAAGTAAAATCAGAAAGTCCAAGTTGTCTCTTGGCGGGAAAAAAAATCACCTTGACCTGGGGATGATTGAGAAACTCCATAGTCATCCATCAAGGGTGATTTTCAAGAAGAGACTGGACAGCCATTTGACCGGGATGGTATAATGATGGCAAAACCTATGGCACATGTGGCACAGCTGGCACATGTAGCTCTCTCTGCAGTCACCCAAGCCGTCATGCCAGCTCAGGTCCACCGTGCATACGTGTCAGTGGCGGGTTTCACATTTTTTTACAACCTCTTCTGTAGGTGTGGCCTGCTTTGTGGGTGTGGCTTGCCAGCCATGTGATTGGGTGGGAGTGGCTTGCCGGCCATGTGACCGGGTGGGAGGAGCTTGCCAGCCATGGGACTGGGTGGGCGTGGCCAACTTGTAAAATGTGGTGAGACTCACTTAACAACGCTCTTGCTTAGCAACCAAAACGTTGGCTCCGAAACTCTGGCATTTGAAGCACGGAAGTCTTAAAGCTGTCAAGTTACAAGACCCTTGCACCCTTAACCCTTTAGAAAAAAAAGCCCCAGGGGTGTTCAAAGTTGACAGCTTTAAGACTTGTGGACTTCAACTCCCAGAATTCCTCCTCCAGCCATGTTGGCTCAGGAACTCTGGCATTTGAAGCACGCAAGTCTTAAAACTGTCAAGTTACAAGACCCTTGCACCCCTAACCCTTTAGACAAAAAAACCCCAGGGGTGTTCAAACTTGACAGCTTTAAGACTTGTGGACTTCAACTCCCAGAATTCCTCCTCCAGTCATGTCGGGTCAGGAACTCTGGCATTGAAGCACGCAAGTCTTAAAGCTGTCAAGTTACAAGACCCTTGCACCCCTAACCCTTTAGAGAGAAAAAAACCCAGGGGTGTTCAAACTTGACAGCTTTAAGACTTGTGGACTTTAACTCCCAGAATTCCTCCTCTCGCTCTTCATCTTGATGATGTGCCGACGGGCGGGGGGAGGGAGGGAGCTGGAACCGGTTCTAAACGGCACGGTAGATTTATGGAAACTCTTCTATAGAAGAGCTTAGAACTGACAGGAACCCACCCCTCCCGCAGGTGCACCTCCCACTGGCCAGCTGATTTTCAGGTCTCTGCCAAGCATGCGGGGGGGGGGGGAGGAGTGGGGGGAGTGCAGCACACTTCCCCCCAACCATTTATGGTCCCAGGAAGCTGCAGGGAGGCCTGCTAGGCCCAAAATGGAGTGGGGGGTTTGCACATGCATGCAGGGAGCAGGGTGGTGGTGGTGCAGGATGTCACGCACACATTGCATTATGGGTATTTTTGGTCTTCTATCCTTCTTCTATCTTATTCGTCTATTCTCAACCAGAAAGAACATGTAAACATGAGAGGCAATTTGACTGTAGCTGCACTTGTCAACCTTTTCCTGGCTACAAACTGGGTTAAGGTTTATTTATTTATATTTTTTCCAGGCCCATTGTGCAGTAAGCAAGACGGTGATCAAAAGGACTAGCCAGCCCACTGGGAATTTGTTTTCACAGCTCAAAGGAAATTAAAATGATGCTGGAATTAAAAGCTGCACATTGAAAGCTGTTTACAGTATTGCAAACTTAAAGGGACGGCCATAAACAGATCTCTGGCGCCACCTGCAGGTCAAAGGGTGTGCCAGCAGCCCTTTTGTTGGAACAGGTAAGTCCTCGAGTTACGGCCACCACGGAGCCCAAAATTTCTGTTGCTAAGTGAGACATTGAAGTGAATCTCGCCCCGTTGTACGACCTTCCTTGCCAACGGTTGTTAAGCGAATCACCCCCTTAGTTAAGCTAGAAACCTGGTTGTTAAATGAATCTGCCTTTCCCCCCCATTGACTTTACCTGTCGGAAAGTCCCAAAAGGGGATGGATCACGTGACCCCGGGACATTGCAACCGTCATAAATATGAGTCAGTTGCCAAGCATCCCAATGTTTATTGCAGAGCAGAACTAAGGAGAAATTTCCCGACAATTAACAATTAACCCGTGGAACGGCCTGCCACCAGAACTTGTAGGTGCTCCATCAGTGAAAGTTTTTAAGGAAAGGATTGGACAATGATTTTGTTTGTAGGTTCTCTTGGCTGACTAGTGGGATGGACTAGAAGACCTCCAAGGTCCCTTCCAGCTCTGTTATTCTGTTAGTGGAACAACTTGCCACCAGAAGTTGTGGGTGTCAAATCACTGGAAGTTTTAAAGAAGTGATTGGAGAACCATTTGTCTGGAACGGTGTAGGGTTTCCTGCCTGAGCAGGGGGTTGGACTAGAAGACCTCCGAGGTCCCATCCAACTCTGCTATTGTATTGCATTGTAAGATCTTGTCCTAAAATCCCCTTTTGGGTCTTTCTGACAAAGTCAAAGCCAAATTCGCTTAACAACCCTGGCTTATGACCATTGCCGCATCCCTCCAGGCTCGTGGGATTTTTATTTGGAAGCTTGACTCGCATTTATGACGGTGTCCCAGGGTCGTGGAATCCCCTTCTGACCAGCAGTGGGGAAGCCAGATCCACTTAACAACCATGTTACTAAATTAACAACGGCCCTGATTCGCATAAACAACTGTGGCAAGGAAGATTGCAAAATGAGGCAACACCTCCCTTAGCGAATGTCTCACTTAGGGACAAAGATGTGGGGGCTCAATAGTGGTCGCAGGTCGAGGACTAGCTGTCTTTGCTTTCCACCACAAAGATTTCCATTTCTTTCTGGGTGCCCCAGTGGATTGCACTACATGTCCCATCATTCTCTGGGGTGAAATGGAACGGGAGGTTTATTTATTTGTCTCTTCTCTTCCCCTTCATACCCTCCCTCCTACTCTTTCTACTCCTCCCTATCTTCCTCTCCTTTCCTCTTTCTTCTTCCCCTCTCCTTTCCTCTCTTCCGTCTTCCTATCCTTCCTCTCTTCCTTTCCTCTTTCTAGTGTATATTTTCCTCTTCCGTCTGGCGAATTTTTGGGATGATTTTCCTGCAAATCCGGTTCTGCCTTTATATTTGCCATTTTACATTCAATTTTCCTCTTCATATTTTCCAATCTATTATTTGCACATACCTCATCCTTTGAACCTATATTTGTATATTAATAATTTTCTGTTTCCTCCCCCCTCTCACGCCCCTTCCTCATTTACTAATGTGTCAGCTGGATTTATGTTTCCTTTTCGATTTTTCCTGCAAAATATTCTTATAAGAAATCCACGCGGCGTCACCTCCCAGCCTGATCCAGCTTTATTAAATCTCTTGGCTGCCCATCTCTCTCTCTCTCCCTCCCTCTCTCTCCCTCCCTCTCTCTCCCTCCCTCTCTCTCCCTCCCTCCCTACCAAGCGATTCTGGATGGCTTACACTAGAATAAAGTAGGATCACCACTTGAAAGATCAGACATTAAACATTAAAAGATTAACATTAATATTAAAATGGATGATAATTAAATCCTGTAATTACTTTCTTCTCTAAGGCACACAGACCAGAGTCACTTGGAATAGAATAGAATAGAATAGCAGAGTTGGAAGGGCCCTTGGAGGTCTTCTAGTCCAACCCCCTGCCTCAGCAGGAAACCCTCTACCGTTTCAGACAAATGGCTATCCCACATCTTCTTAAAGACTTCCAGTGTTGGGGCATTCACAACTTCTGGAGGCAACTTCTGTTCCACTGATTCATTGTTCTGTCTCCTCAGTTCTCAGTTGCTTCTCTCATTGATTAGTTTCCACCCATTGCTTCTTGTTCTACCTTCAGGTGCTTTGGAGAATAGCTTGACTCCCTCTTCTTTGTGGCAGCCCCTGAGATACTGGAAGATGCTATCATGTCTCTCCTAGTTCTTCTTTTAATTAAACTAGACACACCCAGTTCCTGCAACCGTTCATCGTATGTTTGAGCCTCCAGTCCCCTAATCCTCTTTGTTGCTCTTCTCTGCACTCTTTCGAGAGTCTCCACATCTTTTCTACATCGTGGCGACCAAAACTGGATGCAAATATTCCAAGTGTGGCCTTTCCAAGGCATCATAAAGTGGCATTAAGACTTCGGGTGATCTTGATAGAAGGGCAGCATCTAAATTGAATAAATAAAATAAACCTCTCCTTCAATTTGCAGCCCAAAGACGTATGGGATATGTAGTGCCCTCTGGAATCTGTCTACTAACCACTTTCAGATTTTTTTTTAAAGTCCTCCATGCAAAACTCCACTCCAGATTATTCCAAATCCCAAACCACCACTAGATGGCAGGAGAAGCCCCCTCCCCTTAAATTCTAACCCTTTGATGCTCAGCAAGGCTGACCTGCTTTGGCATCGTCCCCGGAGACCCTCCTTCAACCAGCCGGATGCGGCTGACTTTACCGACAGACGGAAGGTCCTGGTGTGCTTTGCCATCTGCTGAGCCGCGGTGAAGTCAAGAGCTCACAGCTCCTACGTGCGGCTTGTGCCGCTCGGCGTGTGCAAGGAGAGAGCAGCAGAGACAGGCCTCTGCCTCTCTCCTCCGGCACAGCGTTCCCGGCGTCTGGCCTCCGAGGCAGATGCTGATGTGATGCTGTTGTGCCAGAAAGGGGTACAGATGTTCCGAAAGCTCTTTGTTTTTTGTACAAATCCGTCTTCTCCCTTGTGTTTTCCCGCGCAAAGTCTGTGCTCTGCCTCTTTTTTTGCTCTTTAGAAGATCACAAGAGGGGAGGAAGAGGAGGAGGAGGAGAAAGGGAAGGGAAGAAGGAAGGGGAAGGAGAGGAGGAAGGAAGGGGTTAAGGAGGGTGGAAGGGAGAGAAAGAGAAGGAGAGAAAGAGAAAGGAGAGAAGGTAGGAAGGGGAAGAGGAAGAGTAGGAGTAGGGGAGAGGTAAGGGAAGAAGGAAGGGAAAGGAGGAAGGAAGGAAGAGGTTAAGGAGGGTGGAAGGGAGAGAAAGAGAGAAGATAGGAAGGGGAAGAGGAAGAGTAGGAGTAGGGGAGAGGTAAGGGAAGAAGGAAGGGGAAGGAGAGGAGGAAGAAATTGGTAAGGAAGATGGAAGGGAGAGAAAGTGACCGAGAGAGGGGAGGAAGGGGAGGAGGAAGTCAGAGTAGGAGAAAGGGAAGGATGGGGAAGGAGAGGGGGAAGGAAGAGGTAAGGAGGGTGGAAGGGAGAGAAGGTAGGAAGGGGAAGAGGAAGAGTAGGAGTAGGAGAAAGGGAAGGGAAGAAGGAAAGGGAAGGAGAGGAGGAAGGAAGAGGTTAAGGAGGGTGGAAGGGAGAGAAAGAGAAAGAGAGAAGGTAGGAAGGGGAAGAGGAAGAGGAAGAAGGAAGGGGAAGGAGAGGAGGAAGCAATTGGTAAGGAAGATGGAAGGGAGAGAAAGTGACGGAGAGAGGGGAGGAGGAAGTCAGAGTAGGAGAAAGGGAAGGGAAGGATGGGGAAGGAGAGGGGGAAGGAAGAGGTAAGGAGGGTGGAAGGGAGAGAAAGAGAAAGAGAGAAGGTAGGAAGGGGAAGAGGAAGAGTAGGAGTAGGGGAGAGGTAAGGGAAGAAGGAAGGGGAAGGAGAGGAGAAAGAAAGGAAGGAAGAGGTTAAGGAGGGTGGAAGGGAGAGAAAGAGAAGGAGAGAGGGTAGGAAGGGGAAGAGGAAGAAGGATGGGGAAGGAAAGGAAGGAAGGAAGAAAGAGGTAAGGAAGATGGAAGGTAGAGAAAGTGACGGAGAGGGTAGGAAGATGAAGAGTAGTAGGGGAGAGGTAAGGGAAGAAGGATGGGGAAGGAGAGGAGGAAGGAAGGAAAAGATTAAGGAGGGTGGGAAAGAAAGAGAAGGAGAAAGGGTAGGGAGAGGAAGAGGAAGAGGAAGGAGAGGAGGACTACTCGTTGAGTATGGTTTGCCAGCCGGTTACAAATCCAACTGGTGCAGCAGTGGGATTCACGTAAGGTTTACCGCCGGTTCGCAGCTTTGCGTGCATGCATGCATCACACGTGCGCCTTCTGTGCACGCGCTAGGGGCATGAGAGCACAGCGTCAAAAACAAGGCTCTGTAGTACGAACCTGCAGTTCGCCACCACCAGTGTGAAAAGTGCTCTTTTCAACAGAATAACCGACTTGGAAGGGACCTTAGAGGTCTTCTAGTCCAACCCCCAGCTCGAGCAAGAAACCCTGGAATAGACCATTTCAGACAAGGAAATTTTAAAGGATCTTTGCCCATTGGGGTACAGATGGACCGTGTTAATACCCAGTTGTGACTCCTCCCACGGATCACTTCGGAAACCAGAAATTTTGGGCGTTAGCAATTTTTAAAACGTTTGGATGAATCATCCCAAATAATAATAATAAGGGTTAACTAACAATGATGCTATTAATAGTCATATGGAGAACTCAAGTGTTTTTTAAACAAGTGATGTTCTGTAAACAACATTGAACCCAGGAAGTATTTACAGCCAGCTTCCGCAAGGTTGTATAACACACAAAAAGGTGTGCTTGTGTTTTCTGTGCCTCGGAGTGTGTTAACAACTGTGAGGGGGATCTTGGGGTCCTAATGGACAATCATTGAAATATTGAGATGTTGGGAAACTCATCAAGGAGAGAAGCAAGCTGGAATTAAGACTTGCTAAAAGTTTAGAACAGGTGTCTCTAAACTTGGCAACTTTTTAAGACTTGTGGACTTCAACTCCCAGGATTCTCCAGCCAGCATAGCTGGCTGGAGAATCCTGGGAGTTGAAGTCCACAAGTCTTAAAATTGCTAAGTTTGAAGTCCACAAGTCTTAAAATTGCTAAGTTTGAAGACCTCTGGTTTAGAACAATTAACCAGTGGAACGGCTTTCCTCCAGAAGCTGTGGGTGCTCCCATCACTGGTTTTTCAAGAAGAGACTGGACATATCTGTTTGTCTGAAATGGTAGAGGGCCTCCTGCTTGAGCATGGGGTTCGACTAGAAGACCTCCAAGGTCCCTTCCAACTCCATTATTTTGTTAAATCAGTGGAACTGATTGCCACCAGAAGTTGCGGGTGCTCTCATCACTGGAGGTTTTCAAGAAGAGACTGGACCGTCTGTTTGACCTGGATGTTATAGGGTCTCCTGCTTGAAAAGGGGGGGGGGGCTGGACTAGAAGACCTCCAAGGTCCCTTCCCACTCCATTATTCTGCTAATCAGTGGGACGGATTGCCTCCAGAAGGTATGGGTGCTCCCATCACTGGAGGTTTTCAAGAAGGAACTCACCACAACCATTTGTCACAAATGGTCCAGGCCTAAGATCTCCTGCTTGAGCAGGGGGCTGGACTAGAAGGCCTCCAAGGTCCCTTCCAACTGTTATCATTCTGAAATGTCTGTATGTGTGACCCGCCATGTGCTAAATAAATAAAACGGGTCAAATCCAAAGCTTTTGGATCCAATTACGGCCTTGGGCTGGGCTTCCTCCGGAGGACAAACCAGATGAGTCCCCTTCGGGGGGAAAAGGGCGGCATATAAAATCAATCAATCAATCAATCAATCAATCAGGTGGAATAATTTGCAACCTTGGCCAGCAGCAATTCGACTCTTTCCAAAACTTTTTGAGAGCCTCCCCTCTTGCGACGTCCTTCTCACTGTCTCCCCACCCATGTCTTTCTCCAGAGTCAGAGCAAAGGGGGTTCCATTTCCTGGGTCGAAAAGCGCGAGAGGTGGTCCTTGACTTACAACGTTTAGTGACCGTTCAGAGTTACAACGGCACAGAAAACAAGCAACGTAGGACCGTTTTTCACACTTACAACAGCCCCCATGGTCACACAATCAAAAATCCAGCCACTTGGCAACCGACTCGTATTTATGACGGTCGCGGTGTCTTGCAGGGGGGGGGGTGTCACGTGATCTCCTTTTGCGACCTTCTGACAAGCAAAGGACATGGGGAAAGCCAGATCCACTTAGCAACCATGTTACTAACGTAACAATCGCGATTCATTTAACAACAGCGGCAAGAAAAGTCGCAAAATAGAGCCGAGGTGGCGCAGTGGTTAAATGCAGCACTGCAGGCTACTTCAGCTGACTGCAGTTCTGCAGTTCGGCTGTTCAAATCTCACCGGCTCAGGGTTGACTCAGCCTTCCATCCTTCCGAGGTGGGTAAAATGAGGACCCGGATTGTTGTTGGGGGCAAATATGCTGACTCTGTAAACCGCTTAGAGAGGGCTGAAAGCCCTATGAAGCGGTATATAAGTCTAACCGCTATTGCTATAAAATGGAATAAAACTCACACCGCAAATGTTTTGCTTAGCAACATACATGTTGGACTCAATTCTGGTCGTAAGTCAAGGATTACCTTTCTTTCAAATACAACATACCACCCCTCACCCACCAACTGTCCCTTCCCACCAACCACACCCACCACAGGTTTCCCACAATAATCACATTTTCCAAACTGTGGGCTTGTGTTTTTTTTTTCTTTTCCTTTTAATGAAGGAGAAAATTCAGGTTTTGCATTTTTTCAAACAGTGATTGCATCGAGAGAGCGGTCTCTTTTAACGCTAGAGAGAGGAAAAGGTTGCAGTTTTATCAGGGTGAACGACAACACGTGGTGCCTGGGGGGGCCCCGTGTGATTTTTTTTCTTTTTCTTTCCACAACTATATCTAATTTGCTTTTTAATTCACCCGGGATGCATGCAGTGCTAGGCAAACAATATACACACACACACACACACAAGTGCCTCTGCTTTTATGGAAGACGGGGAAGAAAACCTCGCACGGGGA
Source organism: Thamnophis elegans (assembly GCF_009769535.1). Lineage (NCBI taxonomy): Eukaryota > Metazoa > Chordata > Lepidosauria > Squamata > Natricidae > Thamnophis > Thamnophis elegans. The sequence goes on from NC_045550.1 coordinate 69,121,064, forward strand.
AAGGTTTAACTAAGCCACAAAGGAAGAAAAGAGGTCTGAAGTGCAACACCGCCTTGGATTTGAACTGAATTACCGACACCCGGAGATGGCCTAAAAAAACGGGGGTACCGTCCTCTTTGCGGCTCGAGCAAGGTATTTTTACAGCCAAGCGCGCCTGGGATTTTCTTCATCGCAAAAAGTCAAGTTTTCCACGTACAAATTCAATTTTTTTTTTAATTGTTTGGCCCTCTGCGCCAAACAACGCAGAAAACGCAAGCCAGCGAGGGGTTTTGGAAAGGCAGGGCGAGTTGATTACAGTTCAAAGTTACCTTAAAATAGGGATTGTGCAAACTTGGGGGCACTTTTAAGACTTGTGGACTTCAACTCCCAGAATTCCCTAGCCAGCCATTCATGGCTGGCTAGGGAATTCTGGGAGTTGAAGTCCACAAGTCTTAAAAGTGCCCCAAGTTTGCACAATCCCTGCCTTTTAAAAAAGGTTCCCTACGGGTTCCTTAAGACCAGAAATCTTTCGGCTATAGAGATGGCAAGGAAAACACAATATCAACAACAACATCCGTCAACTGGCTTTTCCAGGCCTGGCCTGATTTCTGACTTACCCAAGAAGATTCCTCTTATCCCAAGCGATTCCCACGCATACATCCACCCACCCAGGAAATCATTCGAAGCTTTTCAAACGAGAGGGAGAGAGAGAGAGGAGGGGGGGACAAGAAAAGGACACGGATGAAGATTTAGAGAAAGTCCATGTCCTTTTAAGTAACACGCGTGGGTCTAGCGTTTGTCTGGCATCACTCCTGCGTGCCACGCGCTGTTTGGAGAACAAGCCAGGATTCCTGGTTGAGAAAGGATGCGTGCACACTAACACACCTCGCGCGCGAAAGGTTCTCGCCCAGCCAGCACCGAGGGACGCTTCCCTCGCCCCCCCCCTCGAGACAGAAAGAGAGAATTGTACCATGTTCCAAATAATTCATGTTAGATACTAACGACGATGCTCTGCAGGCGACGAGCATTTAAGATAAAAAAAATTATGGGGAACACTGTCCCCGATAATTATAAAGACACCCTTTTAGTGCAACATATGGAGGTCACTGCCTCCGATATAACACTCTGGTAGGCAAAAGCTACCTTGTTCTTGGTCATTATGGGAGACCCTGCCCCCGATAATGGGATTCACCGTCACTCTGCAGGACTGGAGGCTCTTCGGCAGTGGCTCAGAGATGGATACGAAAGCCTGTAGCCGGCTCCCTTCTGCTTAGCCCTTGCCGGCAAAGGCATGGGGGGGGGGGCTAGGTCGAAGCCCACACGGGGAGGGGGTCTGCAGTGGCTGGCCGCTTCTGGATAGGAAGAAATCTAGGGAATGTGGACCAGGTCCCCCTGAGTGTGTCGAGCGAAGCAACAATCCAGAGCAGAGGTCTCCAACCTTGGTAACTTTTAAAACTTCCTCACCCAGCAGAGCTTATGACTCTCTTGCAATCCCTTCCTCTGCGATCTCTCCACTTTAGGAGGTTAAGAGAAAAGGAAACGCATATGGCTGGCTGGGGAATTCTGGCAATTGTAGCCCACAAGTCTTAAAAGTGGTCAAGGTTGGAGACCCCTGGCCCAGAGGGATCGAGGCCAACGTCGGCTGTCAAACGGGGCCACCTTCCAAACACGACCAGAATTTAAAGCGGGCACAGCTGCTCAAATCCTGGGGCTCGGCCCAGCACATCTGGACGGTGCCAGGGTGTTTTCTGCCCTCTCACCACAACAGAAGAAGCAGCAACTGAAGACCTTCTCCCCGGTGAGCTCTTAAAATGCCGCAGCGGAGGGAAATTCACTTCCCCGGTTCTAAAACTTTGGGGTCCCCCAAACCTCCAGTCCTCCTCACGGTTTAGCAGATGCTGCTTTTTATTACTTATATCAAAAAAACGACAGTATAACTGTCATAATTATGGAAGTCACTGCTTCCGATAATTATATTCGGTAGAACACAAATAGCATTTATAGTGAACACTGTCACTGATAAATAAATAACTAATAAATATCTCTCAGGGCCAAGAGCCCAGGTGAACTCGCCATCCTGCCCAGTGCAACCGATGGAAACTCACTCGTATTTTCCCGATAGGCCACAAAGCAAGAAGACAAACACGAACCCGGCTCTCCCCGAAAAGGGCTCCCCCGTTGCTAATTCCTAAATCGTGCCCGCCGGACCCATCCCCTTCACCTCATTTCCCGAGTAAGCGGCCAGAGGGAAACCGGACAGAAGGCTCCATGTTCCAGGGCTGATGCAAAGGCTCTTAATAATGTGCGGGAGGCTGGAACTCGGCTCCCGCCTCCCCCCCACAAGCCGTGGAGGGCTAGCAATTAAAGCCTTTTGCTTTGCGGGAGTTTAATGCCAACTGGAACGTGATCGGGCTTATGGACTTTCTGTCCAGCCAGGGCTCGCTTACTCGAAAAACAGAATTCCTCTGCACACATTGGGCAGGGACGACGATTCGCATCTAAAATCTCTCCCAAGATTTGAATCCTTCCTCCTTGACTTCTGGGGCCTCTAAAAATTCTGCTGAAAAGCTAAAGGGAAAGGCGTAACTGGGCAACGGGTTGGGGGGAGGGGGGGAAGAGGGTGTGTGGGTCTTTTGGAAGGGTGGGGGGGGGGATCAGGGGCTTCAGAGTTCGTTGTTGATGTCCCAAACGTCGCCCGAGAGGGTGTTGGCTGCTCCTTGGATGGTCCACGTCAAGAGAGCCAGCTGGTTCCTGAAGAGGTCTTCGTCGAAGGCGCTCGAGTTGGTCTTCAGCAGGCTGACGTGTTCCAGCAGGGCCTGGGCGGTGTGGGATCCGGAGCCCAGGAGGATGTGGCGGAAAGGCGTATCCATGGGGGAGACGTATGGTGAGAGGAACTGGTACTCCACCTGCAAAGAAAGGCAGCGTTGAAGGCAGCGTTTGGCAAACGTGGCCACTTCCCCAAGAAGGGTGGACTTCAATTCCCAGAATTCCGCAGCCAGCAAGACTTGGTAAAAAGACACCGCTAAAAAGATGCTGAGACTTTGGAGAAAGTGAAAAGCAACTAAGATAATCAATTAGCAATTTAATGGGTTTATATGATACCTAATCCCGGGGGGGAGGGGGGGAGACTCAGGGCGGCTTACAAGTACGAAAGGCCTGGAGGCTAAAACATACAAAGAAGGGCTGCAGGGTTTGGGATGGGCCCGTTTAGAGAAAAGAAGGACCGATGGGGGACATGATAGCAGTCTTCAGTATTTGAAGGGCTGCCCCAAAGAAGAAGGGGTCAAATTATTCTCCAAAGCACCAGAATAATGGAGCGAAACTAAGAAAGAAGCAACCTGAAACTAAGGAGAAACTTCCTAACAGCGAAGCCATCAGTGGAACAGAAGTTGCCTCCAGATGTTGTGGGTGCTCCCCAACCATTTAAGAAGAGAAGGGACGGCCGCTTGTCCAAAATGGTCCAGGGTCTCCTGCTTGAGCAGGGGGGGTTGGACAAGAAGACCTCCAAGGTCCCTTCCAACTCTATTCTGTTCTTCTGAACACTTTTAAGGCAACCAACACGACTCACTCTGAAAGAACCAAGGTTAGTTGGCGAGGAGGAGGAGGAGAAGAAAATTGAGAAAGGCTCACTTTCTGCAGGGATTCCTATTGATGAGAAGGTGATAAGGAAAATATTAGAACGTGCAGAAAGGAACAGATTAACATTAGCAATTAAGGAGAAAGAGCAAACTGAATATTACGTGATTTGGGAAGGTTTTTTTTTTAACCAACGGTTGGGGAATAAAAAAGGAATTTGGAAATGAAGAAGGCTGAAAAATAACCAGAGAGTGATATAAATAAGATGAAAACTGTTAGTATGCGTATGATGAGAATAATGGCGTTTAATGTTAATATGATATCATTACTAGAAGATATTAAGAAGAAAAATGGAACGTTTTATAATGTTTAAATGCTCAATATATTATAATACTAAACTTAGGGAAATAATGTTAATATGAGCATGAAAGATGTTGCACAGAGATGTTTGTACCCAGATGACACACTGCATAAGGAAAGATGGAATGTTTAGTTTTGCAATTGAAAAATAAAAAAACCTCTTTTATTAAAAATAAAAGAGAGAGAGAGAAAGGCTCACTTTCATCAGCCGGTCATTCAGGAGACGGGACGCATCCCTGTCGTTGAGGTCTGTGTTTTTCACATCCTGGGTCAGCGCAGTGGTAGCGCGAGTAAAATCTCCGCGGGCCCGAAAGAGCCACTGGATCTCCAAACCTCGCTTCTGCAGCAGGAGAGAAGCAGGATTGCTAAGTTAGCAACAAGGATGCGCAACAGAGATGCCTTGCCATTTATTTCAGGGTTTGTGACTTTGTGAGACCATTATTTGCATTCCAGACCCAAACCCATTAACACGTTTCAATGTTTGTGCTTCTCTGGCAGCCTTGAACCTTTCAACGCTTCCCCAAAATCTGGCAACATAAAACTTCAGTTGTAGCCCCAACTGCCCAGATGTGTCCAGAGCATCTTAGGGGTCCTGGGTGCTCTCTGAGCTTGGTGGTTTTCTTGCATTTTATTGCCCAGTGAGGCGATGTCATCATTGCACACTTCCCTCCCTTTTAGTATTGATGATGTTACCCTGTTTGATCATGAGATGTCTGCAAGAAAGCTCACAGAGCACCAAGAACCCCACCGTCCTTCCTTTTTCTTCCTCCCTCCTCCTCCTCCCCCTTTCTGAAGCCGAGGTGGCGCAGTGGTTAAATGCAGCACTGCAGGCTACTTCAACTGACTGCAGTTCTGCAGTTCGGCTGTTCAAATCTCACCGGCTCAAAGGTTGACTCAGCCTTCCATCCTTCCAAGGTGGGTGAAATGAAGACCCAGATTGTTGTTGGGGGCGATATGCTGACTCTGTAAACCGCTTAGAGAGGGCTGAAAGCCCTATGAAGCGGTATATAAGTCTAACTGCTATTGCTATTGGTATTCTCCAAATCCTGACTTTCTTCCAGCACTGATGATGTTAACCTAGGTTGGTTCATGAGATGTCTGAAAGAAAACCACCCATCTCAGGCAGCCCCTGCACCCCACTGTTCAGCCCCGAGCTATAAATATTTTCTTTGGATACCCGAGCATTTCCAGACGAGGGCACTCTGGATTCTAATTGATTTAAACTGTTAACAGGTTTTGATTTGACAGAGTTCCAAGCTGCCCAGAGTTGCTTTGACAATGAAGTGGGTGGCATATGCATTGAACAAATAAACACTCCCCTCTTTCTATAGGTGGGCGCGATGCCTCAGCGGTTAAAGATGCTGAGCTTGCCTGCTGAAAAACCGCCGGCCCAGGTTCGAGACCCGAGCGCTACATGACAGAATGAGCTCCTGTTCCTTGCCCCCCCTAACAGCTCAAAGGCACCCCATGCGATTAGATAAACAGGTACCCCCCCCCCTTTGGCAGGAAGGGAGCAGCGTTCCGTGCACCCGTGGGGGGATAGCCATGCCGGCCACACAACCACAGAAAATGTCTTTGGACAAGGGTCTACGACACCTCGCCGTGACCAATTCTCCATGGGAGAACTCGCTGCAGGACAAGTTACGCTACGATCGAAGAGATATCGTCAAATAGAATCATTTTTCAAAAAAGGATGCTGAAGGAGGGACAAAATAAAACAGGAATGACAAAAATTAAAACAAATCTTTGATTATTTTGAATAATTAAGTGGAATTGCTGAATTGTCCCACAGCGAGTCGGTTATGTTGAGTTCTCCCTGTTTGTTCGGACAATGCTGGCTCACTCCGATAAGAAACAGAGTCGGGACACGACTGGACAGGGGAAACCTTCTGCTTTTATTTTCTAACCTTTCTAGAGATGAGAGTCCTCTGCCCAGCTGCTGTTATCATCTCTTTTAACCACCCCCGTCGGTCGCAAAACGAACCGTCTCCTTCTTACCTTCATTTCCCTCTGGTAAGGGAGCAGGCTGGTGACAAAACTGTGCAGCCGGCTGTCGTAGCTCTTGTAATCCAGGTAGAGTTCCCGGTCGTGGGTCAACCTGAGCGCCATCCGGCCGGCGATTAGGGCAGCCAAACGCATCGCATTCTCCATCGTGGTGATGCTGTTGCTAAAGACCGCGAGAAGATTGCCCGGATTGTCCTCCGCCGTGCCAAAATAGGGGTAGGGGTAGGAGTCTCCGCCCTGCGAGGGAGAAGCAAAACAGTGAGCCGTTCCCACGCTGAGTGGGGGTCTTTTTCAGCGCCCACCGGCCTTGCCCCCATTTCTCCTCTCGGAGAGCTTTCCACTAGCAAAGGATGGTCGAGAGAGAAAGTGGGAGTTTTGTGAGCTGTGGGAAGCAACCCATTTTTCGGCTGCTTCCTTAGTGCTTAGAAGCAAGAGTGCTTTCCATATTTGAGACACATGAAGGTGAAGGTTCCCTTTGTACATATGTGCTAGTAGTTTCCGACTCTAGGGGGCAGTGCTCATCTCCGTTTCAAAGTCGAAGAGCCAGCGCTGTCCAAAGACGTCTCCGTGGTCATGTGGCTGGCATGACTCAATGTCAAAAGCGCATGGAACACTGTTCCCTTCTCACCAAAGGTGGTCCCTATTTTTCTACTTGCATTTTTCTACTTGCTTTCGAACTGCCAGGTTGGCAGAAGCTGGGACAAGTGACGGGAGCTCACTCCATTACGCGGCGCTAGGTATTCAAACTGCCGACCTTTCTGATCGGCAAGCTCAGCGTCTTAGCCACTGAGCCACAACGTCCCCTTTGGAACACACAAAATGTTCAAAACTTGTGGCAAAATTATGTCCCACCTTTTGCAAGATTTCACAGCACGGAAACTACCCAATCGCTGTTCCAATTTAAAGGCCCCCCTCTCCTGTACAGGTAGTCCTTGACTTACAACAGTTCATTTAGTGACCTTCCGAAGTTACGATGGCTTGGGAAAAAGTGACTTATGACCGTTTTTTCATGTATGCAGAATCCCCAGGGGGGTCACATGATAAAAATTCAGATTGCTTGGTAACTGGTTCCTATTTATGACGGTCGGGAGTGTCCTGGGGTCATGGGATCCCCCCTTTGGTGACTTTCTGACAAGCAAAGTCAATGGGGAAGCCGGATCCATTTAACGACCATGGAAGGTGTGTTAAAAATGGGACAAAATGAACTGCCTATTTCGCTTAGCAACAGGAATCCTGGGCTCAACTGTGATTGTACCTGCAGTCAAGCCCCCCCCCCCCCCCCGACCTTAAGCATGGGGATGTCCAATTTTAAAAGTTGTGAACTTCAATGGCCAGAATTCCCCAGCCAGCTAAGAATTCTGGGAGTTGAAATCCACAAGAATTAAAGTGGTGACCTCTGTTGTAGTCCACCAGTGGCCTCCTGAAGTCTGGGGAAGACTCTGATGAGGGCTGTGTCGAAGGCAGAGAGGGGGCCAGGCCCATCTGGGAGTTGCTGCCTCTGGAGCGTCCAGAGCTGGACATCAGCGAGGAGGAGGAACAGGGGGAGCCTGTTCCCAGTGTGCGCATGCACAGTTGCCAGAAGGCAAGAACAGTTAAGGCAAAAGGGGCGACTTGGGAGTAAGGCTTGGAGACGATTGGCCCCTCCCATAAGACATAAAAGAGGCACACACAGACGTGAGCCTTTGCAGGAAGCAATTTTGTTCGTGCTGGTCGGTTTAAACTCTGAAGCTCCGTTTTGACTCTGTGCTCTGTTTGGCCTTGCAAAACTAATGGGCAATCAGATCTCTGGCAGCGTTTCAAGGGAGATAAAGGTGGGTGCTTATCAGCCTTATCCCGAAAGACTTTGGCAGACTTCTGTCGGACTCTTTACAAACTATTTGGGACTCATTACGGGCTGTGAATGAACAAAATTCACAGCCTTTGAAATAAAATGAGGGTTTGGGGGACTAAGTGTGTACTTTTTACTGTATCCGGGAGGCTGGGTCAGAACCACCCCTGCCTTAAGACTAGCGAGCTTCATCCACTGGAAGCTTTCAAGAAGAGACTGGACAGCCACCTTTCGGAAATGCGGCAGGGTCTCCTGCTTGGGCGGGGGGTTGGACTAGATGACCTACAAGATCCCCTCCAACTCTTGTTATTCTATTCTGTTCTACTGGCCATCAGAGATCTTGCTTGATGAACGCAGAGTAAACTTTTCAAAGCCCAACTACCGAATGTGAGTATTTCCACATTAACCTGGAATTCGCTGGCCAGCAAGACACCCCAAATTCTGAAAGCAGCTTGCACCCCCCCCTCCCGACGTCTTCAGAGGCGGTTGGGAAAGCTGCAGCGCCGAAGGGCGAGCTCAGAACTCACGTTGTTGATGCTGAAGGAGACGGAGGGGATCCCCGAAGAGGCGATGAATGTTCGCGCTGCGTCATCAAAGCGAAACGGAACTCTGAGGATAAGGAAAAGAGAGGGGGGGGGGGAAAGTTTCAGCCGCTGCTTTAGAACTTTTTAGAAAACCAGTATGACCTAGTGGTTAAGGTGCCGGCGTAGAAACCAGGTGCCGGTGAATTATAATCCCACCTTAACCCAAGACGTACTATTTCAGCTACGCTATTACAGACTTGAGGTCATAATGCGCCCCTCATACAATTTTCTTAATCTATGAAAATAATAGGTGGGATATGTTGTTAAATTTACTTTGTATAGTTAACAATTTTCATTGGTTGATCAAATTAGCACGTTTTATAAATCCTATTCGCAACTGGAACGGTCCATTTCTAAAAATAGGGGTGTTCTGAACACTTCTGAAAACTGCTGAGGTCACTGTCACCCCAGGTCTGCGGTTAAGGGTTAAGCCAGCTGGGTGAGTTTGAAACCATCACCAGGAGAACGTGAGTTCTATTCCTGCCTAAGGCCAGAAAGTTTGGAGATTTTCTCTTATTGGGGAGGGGAACACTTGTGTTTATAAAAATCTGACTATGAATGACAGCTGCTTCTCAAAAGCAGTGAGGAGCTGCAAAGCAGGAGTCCTCTCGCAGCCGCAAGAAGATCAGGGAGAGCCAAAACTTTTACTTACTCTTTGCTTGCAAAAGCGGCACGGAGATTGAGTGGCAAGAAAGCAACCTGCAAAAGGACACAAGGAGGACCACATCAGACCCTTCCCACAACAGGGATAACCCACAGCCCATGCCCACCCGAGACTTAAAGGTCTGTGGTCATTTCCAAATCCTTCTCCCTTGCCTGAAATTTCTGCTCTTGCAGATCTCAGGTCAAACGGCAACAGATGTTCAACAGTACAGAAAAAGTGAAGTCTGTGTGTGTAACTATCTATCTCTCTATCTCTCTCTATCTATCTAACTCTATCAATCTAACTCTATCAATCTAACTCTCTATCTAACTCCATCTATCTATCTATCTATCTATCTATCTATCTATCTATCTATCTATCTATCTATCTATCATCTATCTATCTATCTATCTATCTATCTATCTATCTATCATCTATCTATCTATCTATCTATCTATCTATCTATCTATCTAACTCTATCTATCTATCTATCTATCTATCTATCTATCTATCTATCTATCTATCTATCTATCTATCTATCTCTATCTCCATCTCCATCCATCCATGTTTGTCTGTCATCCATCTATCTATCCATCCATCTTTGTGTGTCAGGTCTGTCTTGTCTGTTTATCTGTACATCCATTAATCTATTTATCTACCCCCCTCCCTCTCCATCCATCCATCCATCCATCCATCCATGTCTGTCAGGTCTGTCTGTGTATCCGTCCGTCCGTCCACCCTTTATAAAAGCCAGTTTGGTTTACTGGTGAAGGGACCAGGCTAGAAACCAGAAGACAGTGAGTTCTAGTTCCTGCCTTATGCACGAAAGCTGGCTGGGTGACCTTGGGCCAATCGCCAGGAGACGGTGAGTTCTAGTCCCATGTTAAGATATGAAAGCCGACTGGGTCTGTAGATCAGTGTGAGTTCTAGTCCCACCACAGCCATGAAAGCCAGGTGGGTGAACTTTGGGTCAGCCCCTCTCTACCTGCCCAACCCACCTCACAAGGTTCGTTACGGTAGAATAAATATTAAGATACGTTCGCGGCCTTGAGCTTTTGTTAAATAAAATTAGTAAAGGCAGGATAAAAAGAAACAAGTCAAACGAACAGAGAGAAGTCCAAGGGAGCAGCACATGTTCCTTTCTGTTCCTGGGAGGGAGCAAGAGAGGCACCAGAGCTGCCTGGCTCCCTTATTATTTTGCCAGGAAACCATCAAACAGACAAGCGCTACTCACATCTGTGACTGCTTCCTCCAGGAGCTTCTTCAACAAGGGGCTGGAAGAGAACCGGAATTCCTTGGATCCTGCGAGATGGAAAGAAGACGCTTGAGCTCTGGAGCTACCAGGCAGCATGCGAAAAAGCTTGGCCAATTTTAGACTGGAGAGCCGGGTTAAGGTTGGCTGGCCTGGAGTTACTTATAAATTAACAAAACTGGGATAACAAATAAACACACAAACGATCTTCCAATGTCCTCTTGCACATCGTCTCTGGGTCTGTGCAAGGCTCAGAGGCAGGCGAGCAAGGGTGATGCTGAGGGAAGATTCTAAGTCAGCGGTGGCGAACCTATGGCACGCGTGCCAGTGGTGGCACTCAGAGCCCTCCCTGTGGGCACGGATGCTCCTGCCCCAGCGCAGCTCCATCGCCTTTCTCCCAGGGGGGGAGTGAAAGAGAGGGGGAGAGAAAGAGAAAGAGGGAACGAGGGAGGGAGGGAAAGAGAGAGAGTGGGGAAAAAGAGAAGGAGGGAGAGAAAGAGAAAGGGAGAGAGGGGGAGGGAAGGAGAAAGGGGGAAGAGAGAGGGAGAAAGAGAAAGAGAAAGAGGGAGAGAAAGAGAAAGGGAGAGAAAGGAGGAAGAGAGAGAGGGAGGGAGACAGAGGGGGAAAAGAAAGGAAGAGAGAGAGGGAGGGAGGGAAAAAGAAAGGGAGGGAGGGAAAGAGAGAGGGAGGGAAAGAGGGAAATGATACTACAAAAGTTTTTCTTTTGTATTGCTGCTAAATGTAATATTTCAAAAGCAGAAAAAAAATGAAGGGGCATAAAAGTGCATTTATCACGTTATTATTTCTTAGAACAATTAGCTGGATCTGCCTTGTTTTATCATTACTTTAGGTAATAAAACCGCATTATTCAGGTTAAATTGCCGTGTTGGCACTTTGCGATAAATAAGTGGGTTTTGGGTCGCAGTCTGGGCACTCGGTGCCTAAAAGGTTTGCCATCACTATGCTAAGTCATTTTCTTACTTAAAATATTCTAAACGTTGAAGTTAAGACAGGATTTAGAGCAGGGGTCTCCAATCGTGGCAACTTTTAAAAGGCTTGTGGACTTCAACTCCGAGAATTCCTCAGCCAGAAAAGCTTACTCCTTTGTAATCCCTTCCTCTGCAATCTCTCCACTTTGGCGGATAAAGAGAAAAAGAAACACACACACACACACAGCTGCCTGAGGAATTCTGGGAGTTGAAGTCCATAAGTCTTACAAGTTGCCAAGGTTGGAGACCCCTGTTTTAGAGAGCAGGAAGAAGTATGCCAGCAGGCCGAATGCTGCTCCCGGGTACCAGGCAGGTAGGTATCCGGGTCTACTCCTTACACAAAGGACAAAGCACTTCCTGTCACTTCTTCCGCTCCTGCTTTTCAGGGCATAATCCAAACTTCGATTGAGCGTCACAGAGACGTACCTGAAACGGCGGCGTCCAGATTGATGTACGCAAAGGCTTTCAGGTGCAGAGAAGCGGCGTAGCCCTGAGAGAGAGAGAGAAAAAAGAAAAAGTGGGATTTGTAAACTGTTCTACAAGTTATATTAATTTTTTTTATGGACTCCATTTAGACAGCCGCCCAGTCTCGCAAAAAAGGAGCACGGGGACTTGAGCGGTTGGGAGTGCTGGGGAGGTGGTCAGCAAGCCGCGTTTGAGACCCCGCTGTGGGGCAGGGTTGAGTTCTCATCCTTCACTCTGGCTCCTGCCAGAGATGTGAAAGGAGCACCCCAAACAGTGTTCCCAAGGCAATGATGTCATCACCGGCTAATCCTTTCAACTGGGAAAAGTTAGGGTTTTCCCATTTGCAACGGAGGGCTGTGGAAATTGGACCGTAAGGAAGGCTGAGCATAAGAAAGAATGGAGGCCGTTGAACTCTGGTGCTGGAGAAGAAGACTCCTGCATTCAGTCCCAAGGCCATCCAACCGGTCACTCCGGGAGGAGATCCACCCTGGCTGCTCTTTAGAAGGCCAGATCCTGAAGAGGAAACTCAAAGACTTTGGCCACCTAAAGAGAAGGAAGAAGGACTCCCTGGAGAAGAGCCTCATGCTGGGAACGATGGAGGGCAAAAGAAGAAGAAGGGGACGGCAGAGAAGGAGGAGGCTGGATGGAGTCACCCAAGCAGTCGGCGTGAGCTTCAATGGACTCCAGAGGATGGTAGAGGACAGGGAGGCCTGGAGGAACGTTGTCCATGGGGTCACGATGGGTTGGACATGACTTTGCAACTCACAACATCTATCTATCTATCTATCTATCTATCTATCTATCTATCTATCTATCTATCTATCTCAAGTACTTTGGCCACCTAAGGAGAAGGAAGGACTCCCTGGAGAAGAGCCTCATGCTGGGAACGATGGAGGGCAAAAGAAGAAGAAGGGGATGGCAGAGAAGGAGGGGGCTGGATGGAGTCACCCAAGCAGTAGGTGTGAACTTAAATGGACTCCAGAGGACGGTAGAGGACTGGAAGGCCTGGAGGAACATTGTCCACGGTGCTGCAATGGGTTGGATACGACTTTGCAACTTGCATCTATCTATCTATCTATCTATCTATCTATCTATCTATCTATCTATCTATCTATCTATCTATCTATCTATCTATCTATCTATCATCTATCTATCTCAAGTACTTTGGCCACCTAAGGAGAAGGAAGAAGGACTCCCTGGAGAAGAGCCTCATGCTGGGAACAATGGAGGGCAAAAGAAGAAGGGGACAGCAGAGAAGGAGGAGGCTGGATGGGGTCACTGAAGCAGTGGCCCTGAGCTTAAATGGACTCCAGCTGTCCATGGGGCCTCAATGGGTCGGACACCTTTACAACTAACAATAATCCTTTCAACCCAGAAGCACTTCTGACTTTGGTGAGTGCAAACATCTCACAAAAAAAAAAAAAAAGCTCTGTACCACGGAAGTGCCTCCAATTTCTTTAAAAAACAAACCAAGCTCTTACCTCCAGCCATTCTGTGGCACCAACGGCTCCGAATTCGCCCGCACTCCAGCTGGCAAAGATGATGCTCCGGTGAGGTTTGTAGCCATCTGGAAAACATGGGAGAGAGAAATCAGCGATCCCGTTCAGTTCAGGGGGGGGGGGAGTAGGAGGGGGGTCACCTTCCCACAAAAGAACAGACTTTCTCCTCTTGTTCCATTCCTCTTCAAAAGCCTTACCAGTTTTGACCATCCCGGAGATGGTGTGGGCCAGCTCCAGCAACAGCGCCGTCCCGACAGCAGATTTCACCGTTCCGTCTTCCCAGGCGTCGCGCTGAGCTCCAATCACCACGTATCGATCTGCAAGGGAAAAGCGGGCTCGCTGAATCCAAAGTTGCAACCAGGTTAAGGTGAAGATGTCTAGGTCAGGGGTCTCAAAGGTGAGGCCCTGGGTGGGGGCGGCAGAAACCCTACACCACTTCAGACAAATGGCTATCCAATCTCTTCTTAAAAACTTCCAGTGTTGGAGCATTTACAATTCTGGTGGCAAGTAGTTCCATTGATTAATCGTTCTAACTATCAGGAAATTTCTCCTCAGTTCTAAGTTGCTTCTCTCCTTGATTAGTTTCCACCCATTGCTTCTTGTTTGCCCTCGGGTGCTTTGGAGAAATGTTTTGGAGAAATATATACCAGGAGAGACTGAAAGAACCAACTTTGGGGATGCTTTGATTTGGGGTTCCTGGGGGGGATCCAACTGGAAGTGTCAAGGCTGCTTCACTTAATATCCAAGAAAGAAACTACTCAACTCCATTTTGCAGAATTAAGAGTACTTTTGCTGATTATAAGTAAATAGAAGCTAAGCAAAGCTGGATCTGAGCAAAAGCGTGCGCAAAGCAGTAGATATCAAGACATGACCCATTCCCCTCCCCTTGGTAACCCCAGTCCAGAGTCCAATCCAATATCTCCCCAGCTGTCAGGCGGGAGACATCTTCAAAAATCATCATCAGGTTGGTATGCCGGATGGTTGGCCTTGGCGGGAAACTCCCCTCCTTGGCACATGCGCAATAGATGGTGAGAACAACTCCCAATTAACAGTCCTCCTGTACAGATTACTTCCCACTCCCAAATACCATGCTCTCCCTCCCCGTTTCAATGGCAGCCGAAAAGCAAGCAGCAAAACAGAGGCTGACAGGAAGGTTCAAAGGGACCAGAAAGGATGCCAAGGTGTTTAAGACGCCACCTTCTCTCAAACGCCCCGGCCTGAGAAACTTACCTGGCTCCACAAAACCTTTAATCACACCGAAGATGTTCAGGATTTCCTTCTCTACCAGTTGGTTGTTAACCCTGAGCCTCACGTTCGTTCCGGGCGAGGAGGCAGAACACTTGCGAAAGATCGTGCCTTGCCACGTGGTGGGGCAGTCTGATCCGTCCAGAACACTGAAAGTAGAAGCGAACACGTTACTCTAACACGTTCAACGCGAGGGATGCCCTAATTAAATCATGAGCCTCGAGCCAAGCTTCAAAAGGAATCCAGTTATTTATTAGGAGCTCCATGCCAGCACCTTCCCAAATAAAGCAGAGCTCTGACCCCACGTAATTTACCGCCCAATTATGACCCTGTTTCCCCCCTACCCACCCACCACCCCCGGGGTGTGTTCCCTAATCACATTAGCCAACGGAGCAATTTCGTGGGTTGTAGAGATCACTCCCCTCTGGCTGCTGTGGGTAACCCTGGGAGACAGCCTTGAGAAAGATATGTTTGGAATGGGCTCCTGTCTTTGGCTGCTGGGTTGCTTTGTGGGTTTCACCACCCACTTTGCTTATGGCAACTCGAGAGCAGGCCAGGGATGCTTTGCGAGTTGACACTACATTATCTAAGGTGCGCTTCTCCAACATCCCGTGACATGCTCAGGCATCTTCAGAATAGTCGCAGTAAACACCAACTTTCTCACTCTCTCTTTCTAAGAGCCGAGGTGGCACAGTGGTTAGGGTGCAGTACTGCAGGCCACTTCAGCTAACTGTTATCTGCAGTTCAGCGGTTCTAATCTCACCGGCTCAAGGTTGACTCAGCCTTCCATCCTTCCGAGGTGGGTAAAATGAGGACCCGGATTGTTGTTGGGGGCAATATGCTGATTCTGTAAACCGCTTAGAGAGGGTTGAAAGCCCTATGAAGCGGTATATAAGTCTAACTGCTATTGCTATTTCAAGGAACAGGATACGGGGAGCCCTCGGTTATAACCATTCGTTTAGTGTTCAAAGTTATAACGATATCGACAAAAGTAACTCATGGCCCTTTTTTCACTTACTTACAGCATCCCCATGATCAAAATGCAAACTCTTGGCAATTGATTCATATTTATGACAGTTGCCACATCCCCAGAGTCACGCAATCATCGCCTTCTGCAATCTTCTGACAAGCAAAGTCAGTAGGGAAGCCAGATTCACTTAACAACCGTGTGACTAACTTTAACTACAACTATAGTGATTCACTTGACAAGTGGACAAAAAAAGGTTGTAAAATGGAGCAAAACTCACTTAACAACTCTCTCTTACAAATTTTGGGCTCAATTGTGGTCATTAAATCGAGGACTACCCGTATTGTGGTGAGCCGTGGGGACGCAGTGGTTAGAATGCAGCACTGCAGGCTACTTCTGACTGACAGCTGCCTGCAATCTCACCAGGCTCAAGGTTTACTCAGCCTTTCAGTCCTTCCAAGGTGGGTAAAATGAGGACCGAGATTGTTGGGGGCAAGAGGCTGACTCTGGAAATCACTTAGAGAGGGCTGGGAAGTGCTTTGAAGCCCTATATAAGTCTAGCTGTGATTGCTATTCCTTCCTTCCTTCCTTTCCCTTCCTTCCTTCCTTCCTTCCTCCGTAGTTAGAATACAGAATTGCAGGTTGACTCTGCCCACAGCCAGCAGTTCGATCCTGACCAGCTCAAGATTGATTTAGCTTTCCATCCTTCCAAGGTCGGTAAAATGAGGACCCAGATTGTTGGGGGGCAAGAGACTGACTCTGTAAACTGCTTAGAGTAGAGCTGTAAAGCACGGTGAAGTGGTATATAAGTCTAAGGGCTATTGCTATTGTCCTTTTTCGTTTAACTGCTAAGGGGTGAGAAGCCTAATTTTTATCAATCAATCCCCCCGCCTTCCGGGAAAATGGTGATGGTTGTGCTGCAGCTGTCTCTGTCACTAACAAGAAATTTGCACGGTGGAATTTCTATTTCTCAGCTTAATTTTCTGATTCTCGTGCAGGGAGGGAGGGGACAACGGTTGAAATAACAAGAGTTTTATCAGTCTCGCTGTCAGCGAATCTCAAATGTACTGACAAGAAGTTTCAAAACAGGTGGACAGTTACCGGATTAATTTTTTTGCACCAGAAGTCGAAATGCTTGCGACGGGGATGCCGGGGAGGGCCGAAGACTGGACAGGGGGGAACTGAGTGTGGTTGAAAGAAGGGAAGCCAGGGGTATAAGGGTCACCAGTACCAAGATGAGCCTACAATACAAAAGGAGAATGTCAGAAAAAAAGACGCACCACAAAAGCAGATAAATTAAGCATTTCCTCCCACATCCTTCATGCCACCAGCTCCGAAGTCTCACTGGCTCAGGGTCTGCCCTGCAGGTAGTCCTCAGCTTACAACCATTCATTTAGCGGCCGCTTAAAATTACGGCACTGAAGAAAGTCACCGAGGGCCGTTTTTTTACACGTACGGCCATTGCAGCCTCCCCAGGATCACGTGATCAAAATCTAGAGACTCGGCAACTGGCATGTACTTCTGACGGTTGTAATGTCCCAGAGTCACGTGATACACTTTTGCGACATTCTGGGGACAAAATCTACGGGAAGCCAGATCCGCTTAACCGCCGTGTGACTCTCTTAACATGGCTGGCTGGGGAAATTCTGGGAGTTGTAGGCCACGGCTGTTGAAAAGTTGGGAGAGTTTCTGCTTAAAAGGAGGCGGCACCGAAGTTCACCCACAAGAAAACGGGTTCAAAACTCACGTGTCCGAAAAGAGCCACCGTTTCTCCAAGGCTCCTGTAATCAGCGGGATCCGGGTAGATCAACACCCCTATAGCGCCCCGTGCTTTGGCGTAGGCAACCTAGAGGGAGACATTGGGGTGGGTTTTTTAATGGGACATGAAAAAGCAGCAGAGTGGCACACAGCATTGTCAAGTAATGGGACACCTCTTTGTCCGAGTTCCCCAGAGATCCCTCAACTCTACGCCATTCAACATGTTCTCATTTTAACCTGCTTTGCATTACAAGTGTACAGGTTTTTTTAATGTCCCTTTTTTATATCTGACCGCCCAGAGTCACACTCTTGTGAGGGACAATCAGTAATTTCTAAATGGGTAATAAATAAAAATAATTTTACCTTCTCAGCAAAAGTAATGCTGCCAGCTCGTACAATGACCACTGTGCCATTCAGGGCGATACCTTTGTCGAGGAGGACTCTGAAATCATCTTTACGGCCATAATTGGCGAAAACTAGTTTGCCCTGCAATAGAGGTGATTAATCAGCCCGCATATAAATAAAAATAAATAAAACTTAAAATAAAACCTGGCCAACATTGGAGGTGGACCTTAGCAGGCAGGCAATTAATGAGATTTGGGGGGGGGGGTGTTGTTCCACCTCCAGTTTCTCTGGATAAAGGGAAAAATCTTTGCAGAAATTAACGTAATATAATTCTTTACTCTTCTATTGGCCATGTGCAATTGCACAACCACAAGGAATTTGTCTCCGGTGCGTAAGCTCTCAAAGTGTGCAATACAAGCAACAAGTGACAGATCGCGATCATAATCACGAAATGCAATCACCATGAATCCTAAAATGCAGTACTCAAGTGATGTGTCACAGGGATACTCAATAAGCAAACGACCCAAGTCATAATAGGATGCTAAATTAAAAACAACATAAAACCCCAAAATACAAACAAAGGAAGTTATAGTAATTAAGAAGCTAAGAAAATAGGTGAATGGGAAAAATGGAATAGGAAAAGATGAGGACAGAAGGTAACACAGGCCTATGTGGTTTGACAAAAAACATCAACCATAAAATAGTACCGTGTGTGTGTGTGTGTGTGTGTTACTATAACTATAGTAACACACACACACAACTATTTTAGTATTGTATTACTATATAGTAACACACACACATACTATTTTATAGTATTTTTATACTATAAAATAGTATTTTGTGTCAATGTACATTACTATATCTATAACACACACACATACTATTTTATAGTATTTTTATATTATAAAATAGTATTTTGTGTGAATGTTCACTATATCTATAACACACACACATACTATTTTATAGTATTTTTATATCTATAACACACACACATATACTATTTTATTATGTGTGTGAATTGCTACATAGTAATACACACACAATTTTATACTATAGAAAAATTAATTTAAAAAAAATACTCGCTTCTAACTCCTGACAACTACAGGTATATTTCCCCAAGCACTATTTTACCACAAAGAGGAACCCTTGGGGGAAACTTTTTCTAAATCTTTTTTGACGGGTGTTGGGGAGTTGGGGAGAATAAAGTCACTGAGCTCTCGGAGGGACTTACCGAAACCTCGCCGTTTTCGCTGTAGGCTACAAAAACCCTGGGCGCCTCCACCATTGTGTTTGTAGCATCTTCCAAAGAAATTACATTTGAAGACCTAGAAAATAGCATTGTGGCCGTTACTGCATGCTTCCAAGCGGCATTTTAAAAGGATCTATTTCAATTGACTATCTAAAATACACGTAACTCTGACCGAAAGGAAAAAGCTACGTAAAACAAACGGACGGAAAAAAAAAAACAGAGAGCACAAGCAGTGCTCACAGCAATTGGTCCCACAATGTAACGTCACATGGCCAGATGGGTTAATACATGAGCATCACTTGTACCATCTTCCCAAATGGAGCCAAACTCCCTACCTGGCTTGGAGACGGACATAATGCTCGTCATCCCAGACTCTGTCCAAGTTGTAAGACTCTAACTGTTTGTGGATGTCATAGGCCAGGAGCTCGTCCCGTTCACTGCCGGCTTCGTGATTCCCAGAGGACACTTTCCTGTAAGGGAAGCAAAGGAATCAAAGAGTCAGGAATTCTATCAGGCCATCGTCTTCACACAAACTGTTAAGGCCACTTTATAAAGGGAGGGCACCGTGATTACAATGCAGTACTGAAGGCTAATTCTGCTGCCTGCCAAGAGGTTTGGCAGTTCGATCCTGACCGGCTCAAGGTTGACTCGGCCTTCCATCCTTCCGAGGTAGGTATATTGAGGATCCAGACTGTTGGGGGGGAAGAGGCTGACTCTGTAAACCTCACAAGAGAGGGCTGTAAAAGCACTGTGAAGTGGTATTTAAGTCTAAGGGCTATCGCTGTTACTAAAGACTTAGTAAGACTCCACTTGAAAAATTGCATCCATTTTTGGTTAAAAAAAATATATGCTGAGATCCTAGAAAGAGTGCAAAGAAGAGCAACAAAGAAGATTAGGGAACTGGAAGCTAAAATATATGAAGAACAATTGTGGGAGTTGGATTTGTCTAGTTTAATGACAGCAGTCTTCCAGTATTCGGGAGGCTGCCAGAGAAGAGGGGAGGTCAAAACTATTCTCCAAAGCACCTGAAGGCAGGAATGGAGCAAGAAGCAACAGATGGAAAGTAATCAAGGAGAGAAGCAGCCTAAAACTAAGGAGAAATTTCCTGAGAGTGATCACTGAACTTCAGAAATTATAGTGCCCCGTATCACTGGATGTTTTTAAGAAGAAACTGCCCAAACATTTGTCTGAAAAGGTACAAGGTAGGACTAGAAGACCTTCAAGGTCCCTTCCAGCTCTCTTTTTCTGCATCCAACGTAGCAGACCCACGCCTATCCACATCGTAGAACCGTCTTCTACATTCGATCAAGGAAATCCTTACCGGATCATCCCTTCAAAGGTGGCCTGCGTCAGCCGATCGTTCAGTAATTTCTTCAGGTCTCCCCAGTAGAGCACTGGATCGGATGGGGGATTGTTGGCTTCGGAGTATTCAGACGAATAGACCCCCTGACTCGATGACGCAGCGCCATTGCTACACTTTGGCGCTGGTGGCATCCGGGCACGGAAACTTATGTAGCCAAACAAAAATCCTGCAGAAGGGGAGCAGAGGGAAGACGTCAGGATCTCCTGGGGGGAAGGCCTGACATTGCAAAAAGAACGACACAATCGACCCACAGCTGCAGTGTTGAAAAGATCCCAACTGGGCTTGCTTAGTTTTTTGTCTTGGAAATCCTTTTGCTTCTCCTCCAAGAAAGTTTCTTTTGAAGTTAGACGTGAAGAAGCTTTCTTGGAGGAGAAGAGAAACATTTTCTTTCTTTCTTTTAATAAAGTTTTATTTTTATTTTTCCCTTTCAAATCCATTCATAGATATACATTTTTATAGTTGCTATTTAACATTTGTCTATTCATCATAGTCTCTATATTCATTTTTACACATACATATATAAAACGGTATAGTGTTTCCTGCCTAGGCAGGGGGTTGGACTAGAAGACCTCCAAGGTCCCTTCCAACTCTGCTTGTTATTATTGTATTGTAAAATAGAGTTTGGGTCACTTTCTTGCCACCCAGTGCCTCCATCTTATTTTGCAACAACCTTACTCCTTCCATCTTCTTAACTTCCCTTCTCTACCTTCTTCTTTCCTCCTCTCCTTCCTTCTTTCTTCTTCCCCGCTCTCCTACTCTTAATTCCCCACCCTTACTTCTTCTGCTTTACCCTTTCTTCTTTAGAAGGGAAACATTTTCAAGGGGATAAAACCCCCAAGGAAATCCATTTGCCCTTTTTTTTGGGGGGGTGGGTGGGGAAGAAAGCACCTTTGAGACAACCATGACCCAGATTGACTGAGAATCTCCATAGATGTTGTTGAAAAGATTTAATATTTTTGGGGGGTCTTAATATAAAATACAAATAGCAATAGCAATAGCTATTAATATAAAATACAAATGAGAATAAATACAATGGAAAAGGGGATAACAAAAAAAAGAATTAAAAAGCAGCGACTTCCAATTTCCTTCAATGCAGTTCAATTACTCAATAGACTTACACCCACAACTTCTTCCTGAATATAAAAAGTAAATGCTAGCCATTTCTGTAACAATAAGCTACAACACACCTTATTTTCGGAGTATAAGACACACCTTCCTCCCCCCCCAAAAAGAGGGTGAAAATTTGGGTGCATCTAATACACTGAATGTAGCCCCATCCACCCACCGTCACCCACCCTTTGGCCTCTGCATCCCAGCAATTTACCTCCTTGCAGCAAACAGAGAAAATGGGGCTTGCAGAGACCAGCTAATGATCGGGAGACCCTCCTTAAACCAACATTGAAAGTGAAACTTGCTGTTTGCTGGAAGGAGGCAAATTACTGAGAGGCAAGATTATTTTTCTTCTGATCAGGCTAAACTGAAACAGGCTGTTTGCTGCAAGGAGGCAAGTCAAAAACTATAAATGCCTATAGAATGTTCAAATTATTAGACTTATTTTGTAAAGGCTGCTTTATTATTGTTCTAGACAACTTAACAAAATGAAGAAGCTTTTTAAAACAAATGCTTGATCTGAAGAGGCCCAATGCTATTATAATCTTTTAAGTAGCAGAGAATAACATTTACTTCCAGAAAGCCACATCAGTTTTAACAGCATCTGTACAAGCATAGCAATAGCAGTTAGACTTATATACCGCTTCATAGGGCTTTCAGCCCTCTCTAAGCGGTTTACAGAGTCAGCATATTGCCCCCAACAACAATCTGGGTCCTCATTTCACCCACCTCGGAAGGATGGAAGGCTGAGTCAACCCTGAGCCAGTTAGATTAGAACCGCTGAACTGCAGATAACAGTCAGCTGAAGTGGCCTGCAGTACTGCACCCTAACCACTGCGCCACCTCGGCTCTTACATAGTCTGAAATGTAACACCACAAACAGTGTATATTGTCTGTGCTGTTTGCTACAAGGAGGCAAATTGTTGGGAGGCAGAGGCTGATTCCCCCCCCCTTGTTTTCCTCCCCAAAAGCTAGATGCGTCTTATATTCTGAAAAAATACGGTAATTCTATTGATAACTCCATGATTATTTTAAAATAATCATGGTGGCGCAGTGGTTAGAGTGCAGTACTGCAGGCCACTTCAGCTGACTGCTAACTGCAGTTCAGCGGTTCAAATCTCACCGGCTCAAAGGTTGACTCAGCCTTCCATCCTTCCGAGGTGGGTGCAATGAGGACCCGGATTGTTGGGGGCAATATGCTGACTCTGTAAACCGCTTAGAGAGGGCTGAAAGCCCTATGAAGCGGTATATAAGTCTAACTGCTATTGCTAAAAAGTTGGCACGGGAGTGCAGGTAGTCCTCGACTATACGACCACAACTGACCTCCACCATTTCTGTTGTTGACTGTGCTTTTAAGTCAGTTTGGCCCCGTTTTACGAGGTTCCTGGCCACAGTTATTAAGTGAATCACTGCAGTTGTTAAGTTAGTCACACTGTTGTTAAGTGAATCTGGCTTCCCCACAGACTTTGCTTGCCAGAAAGTCGCTGAGAGGGGGAAATCACGTGACCATCTCCGTTAAGGGTTTCCAGCGGCCCATTGTGCCTCTCTGCTCATCTTACCTATTAGGAAAAGGAGGGCCACCCCTCCACACACACAGCACAGGTGCCGATGGTTCCTGTATTTGGCCTTCCTGGGGGGCAGATGGTCGATCATGCCGTTCTCCCCTGCTTCCTCTTCCTCGGCTGACAGTTTCATTTCCACGCGGCTGCAGTCCCCGTCCGGCTGCCGGGCCAAACTGAAGCGAGTATAGGAGAGGGGCTCTGCGCCAAACTAGAGAGAGGAGATTCGATTGTACAAGTGTGAAAAAACAAGTTGCCCTTTCTTGTACAAAGCGGTACAACCTCACTTCCTGTTACGCAGGATGCGGCGGCTCATAAGCGCTACGTCCAAATGGGTGAATGGATGGACAGATCTCTATAGGTTTCTGAGGTTTTGTGTTTGAGATGCTCCAGGGGGTTGTGCAATGTAGTGAGCCTTGTCTCTTTTGCTATTCTAATGGTGGTGGGTAAATTTTGTCATGTCCTGTTTCTTGGAGGAATGTAAATTCAGAAGGAGAGCACATCCTTCTCCTTTCCTGGCCACTTTTATACAGAGGCACCATTGAGAGCATTTTAACAAACTGCATCCCTATTTGGTTTGGTGGCAGCAGCGCCTCAGATAGAAAGCCCCTATAGAGAGTGGTGAGGACAGTGGAGAAGATTATAGGAAGCTTGTTTCCCCTTATTCAGGATGCTGCTTATAAGCGCTATGTGCTTAGAGCTCAAAGCATCTTTAAAGACCCACACACATACAACTCACGGACTCTTTCCGTGGCAGGATTAGAACTCACCATTTCCTAGTTTTTATAGCCTGGTGTCTTCATCACTAGAACAAATAACTGGCTCTCTTTTATTCTCTCTCTCTCTCTCTCTATTGTGTTGCAGTCACAGGAGCTGAAACAGTTCTTTCCACACACATTTCAACAGCCCTGAAATGAAGCTGGCATTAAATTAAATCAGGGATTGCCTCATTGCTCCTCCTTGCTGCCTGGAGCGCTTCTCAAGGGCTCATTACATTGTGGTCTGACGTGCTCTCAGCTAGCTTCCTGTAGGAGTAAAAATCAGGCACACCAGGTTCGCTGGTTAGCCAATCAACATTCAGCAGTTTTAAGCAGGCCTGAACAGCATGCCAATTGGCAAAGGAGCCAGGGACCCCTGTAATGGAAGGGGCTGGTAATTGCAAGTGGTCCTTGAGTTACAACAGCAATTGGGTGTGGAATTTCCTTGGCTTATGTAGGCAAAATGTGTGACACCGTATCATTATTGCTGTTAAGCGAGGACAGTGGATCGTTAAGCGAGCACCTCCATGTAACCTGCCAGCTTCCAACAACCAAGTCAGTGAGGAAGCCGAGGGAAAGTTGCAAGTCCCAGGCGGTGGGCCAGCAGGCAGGCAAGAGGCTACTGTCTTAGAACAACATTATTGTCACTTTGAATGTACCCTAATCGGCATATATTGAAATGGAATTTCGTTGCATCCAGCTCTCAAAGGGTCTCTACCTCCAATATACACTACATGAACATGACAGAATAAATACAAAATTATGCCTACAGCCAAGCGCTGAGACGGTCGGAACTTTGAGGACCGGTCGTAACAGTCGCTGAACAAGGGGCTGCTAACCAGAGACGGTCTACCACAGTGGGTTGAAAACGGATGAGGGATGGGGCTAAAGTGCGTAACAATAGACAAATGTTACTCTAACCTTACTCTGGCACATTCACTCTCATATACATAAACAGCCTTACCATGTTAAATATTGCTTTCCTGGCGTGATCCATAATTCCAGATTTCTTCAGCTACTTAACTGGTACCTAGAAGTCAGAAAACACAAGTTTCTTAGCAATGCTTCATTGGCGGGAAGGCTAATTTAACAAGGTACAGCTATCGAGCCTCTAGAAATTATTATGATTTATTTAATAATGCAATTGTATTAATGCAACACTCTTTGTGTTGCACAAGGTTAACGTACAACTTGAACCTTGGATTACATTTAATGTAGTGTAAGTTTAACATACAACTTGTACACTAGATTACATGAAGGCTAAAACATATAAAGAACGTTTGCAGGAATTGGGTATGTCTAATGACTAGGGGAGACATGATAGCATTCTTCCAATATTTGAGGGGCTTCCACAAAGAAGAGGGAGTCAAGCTATTCTCCAAAGCACCCGAAGGCAGGACAAGATCAAGGAGAGAAGCAACCTAGAACTAAGGAGGAATTTCAGTTAGAACAATTAACCAGTGGAACAACTTGTCTCCAGAAGTTGTGGGTGCTGCAACACTGGACGCTTTTAAAAAGGGACCGGGACAACGTTTCTCTGAAATGATGCAGAGTCTCTTGCTGAGCAGGGGGTTGGACTAGAAGACCTCCAAGGTGCCTTCCGACTGTTGTTATTTTGTTGAATGATATTAGAACGTAGCATGTTTCCCATAGATTCGCCAACCACACCCATTGCTTTCGCAGTTACGGTATTATTAATATGGTTTCCAGGCATTAGCGCAAGTCCAGGTTTATTGACATTCTGCTAACAATAACCTGGCAACTGTCAGAAAGCAGAACACTTCTGCAGGTGGCACCGCCCTCTCTACTCAGACGTAAAACATAGGACCCCACCCCCAGGGAATTAATCCAACTTTAAGGATGCTAACATGTTCTTGCGTTGCACGACAGCAATGGGCAGCCTAGGCCTGAGGCTTCAAGAGCCTCATATAGCCAGGGTGACTGACGGTCAGCAAAATCTAGAAAATAAATTTGCATTCCCCATTGTAAACCGTATGCAAACTTGTAAAGCCGAGAAGCTGAAGTCGAAACAGGGAGAGTTATTTCCCACGAACTGCACTAAACAGGAAATATAACAAAATCAACATAAAATGTAGGCTTGGGATAAATTCTGGGGATTAAAAGATCTCAAAAGCAGGATTAGCACTAGAAACAGAGAACAAACAGACGCCCTTTTTCCATCTCAGATCCCAGCATTTCAAGGCACAGAGCCATCTGAGAGCTATCAAGATACTCAGAAGACCACAAATGGCTTTTAAATTGCAATGAGATCATCTCACGGTGTGCTATAGACAAACACTGTCAATTACTTCCCTCTGCTTCCCCTACCCTTAACGCTGATTAGACAGTGATTTGCAGGCAGTCCTTGACTTACGAACACAACTGAGCCCCGGAATTCTGCTGCTAAACAAGGCAGTTGTTAAATCAATTCTGCCCCATTTTATGACTTTTCTTGCCAGAGTTGTTAGTTGAGAATTGCAGTGTTTCACCTCACAAAGAGGGTCATGGGTTGCCCCCTCCCCTCTTTGGAAGAGCTTTATAGCTCCCTCTACCTTAAGAAAGTTCAAAACATCCTTAAAGATCCATCTCATCCTGGGCACCCCTCTTTTTTTTTTTTGAACTATTACCATCTGGCAGACGGTACAGGAGAATAAAAACCAGGACAAACAGGTTGAAAAACAGCTTCTATCCCAGGGTAGTAACTATATTGAATTCTACTGTATAGTGCAATATTAATGCAACATCAGGTTTTAAATTTCAATTATATAAAATGTGAAGGATGTGTGTTTGTGTTTTTATTTTTATAGTTGTAATGCACACCAAAGACGGCATTTAATTTCGCTGTACCAGGTGCACTGACAATGAAGTAAACTAAAGATTGCCATTCTTAAGTGTGTGATGGGGTTGTGGAGTGAATCCAGCTTCCCCACTGACTTTGCTCCTAGGTGGTCGCAAAAGGGGATCGCGTGACCCCCAGGACACTGCAACCATCGTAAATATGAGCCAGTTGCCAAGTGTCCGAATTCTGATCACGTGACTAGAGGGATACTGCAATGGTGCGAAAAATGGTCATACTTTTGTCAGTGCTACTTAACTCCGGTCACTAAATGAATTGTCAAGGACTACCTGTATTAAAATACACCTTACTTACTGGGATGTGGAAGCTACCAAAGTATTGTCTATCTTGAATTAACTTGCTTTGTTTTTGATAATTGGTTTTATTACAAGCTGCTTTGAACAAAGTCCACTACAAGGGGGAAAAAACCCACCCCTAATTTTTTTTTTGGGGGGGGGGAGATTGGCTTCCTACAGGTAGTTTTCAATTTACAACAGTTCATTTAGTGGCCATTTAAAATTACAACAGCACTGAAAAAGGGACTTATGACCTTTCCCCACACTTACGACCGGTGCAGCATCCCACCCCCCATGGATGTGATCAAAATTTGGATGCTTGGCAAACCGGTTCATATTTATGACGGTTGCAGCGTCCCCGGGGTCACCTGGTCCCCCCTTCAGCGATCTTCTAACAAGCAAAGTCAATGGGGGAAGCTGGATCCATTTAACGACCGTGGAAGGAAAGGTGCTAACCCCTAACATAACTGCAGTGATTCAGTTAAACACTTTGGCAAGAAAGGTCGTAAAAGAGGCAAAATTCACTTAGCGGAGGGTCTCAGCCATAGAAATTTTGGATTTAGATGCGGTTGTAAATCAAGGACGGTGTTATTGTCCTGATAACTTTCCCCTGCTTTTTTTATAGGTAACTCAACATGGGGGGTAACAAAGGTTTCAGTTAGCAACGTATATTTATGGCTCAATTGTGGTCATAACTCAAGGACTGCCTGTATTGTTAACAGCTGGCCTGCCCGCGTTTTAAACAAGGGTTTGACTTTCAGCCAGTTCTTCATAAGGTACACCAAGTGCTCCCTTTGAGAGCAGCTGATGAGGTCCATTGTGTCCTGCACCAAATTGTTCAGACTTAAATTCCCAATGCTCCTATTGCAGACCCTTATTTCACCCCCACCCCACCCCAAACTTGCATACTTTCTTGGGTTCCTTTAATGACTGTTTAAAGTTAAACCGGCACTGAAAAAAGTGACTTAAGACTCTTTTTCACACTTAACGATACATTGCAACCTCCCCGTGGCCACATGATCAAAATTTGGATGCTGGCTCGTATTTATGACAGTTGTCATGTGATCCCCTTCTGCGACCTTCTGGCATGCAACAGGGAAGCTGGATTCACTTAAGAAACATGTTACTAACTTAATATTTGCCAGGTTTCACTTAACAACGGTGGGCAGGAAAGGTCATAAAAATGGGGCAAAACGTCCTAACAAATGTTTCACTTAGTAACAGGTTTAGGGCTCAAATGCAAGGTTTAAGTCGCTTCCATGCTTTGTTCTTTTAAAAACAAAACCCAAAAGGTATTTTAGACGTTTGCATATTTAGAATCAATGGAATGAGAGCAATTTCTACAGCTATACTAGAAGCCATTCTCAAGTTGCAGGGCAACGATAGAAATCTTAATTCTTGGCAAAAGCTCGGGACTTGCACATGTTCTGGCTAGAACAGATTAACCGTTTCACAGAAAGCTGGATGCATTCTGGTTAGTTTGGACTGCTATGCGTGAGATATGAAGCAAATCAGACCCCGCCTTTTCAGGAGAAGATATGAAGAAATAGGCCACTGCAAATTTGAACAGGACTTCACAGTATAAAAATGGAATAAATGGAACATAGTCTTCTTTTGTAACAAGCCTTTCAGATTTATCTTTACTTACTGCAACATATTTAAAAGCTTCATACTTCTCATCTGCTCTTACCTAATACCTGTTTTATGAGGAAGCCGCAAACTGCGGCTTTCTAGTTCCCTTCTAGATTAGCTAAAATAAGGCACTCTAAATTGCATTTATACAAATAAGACAAAAAAGCGTTTGTGGATCAGTGGGAGAAATTATCTTTGATAATGGCTAATTTTTGCATACAGGCCACCACTGCAGACAGGCATTCATTGCCACTTGAACACAGCAAACTCCTGATATTTAGAAAGTCAGTGTGTCTGATAGAAAGATATACTAAATATTCAAATATTTCACATTTATAAAAGTATGACCGCAGTTGGCTTAATCTATCCAGTTTAAAGTACTGTTGCAACAATTAGAAGTTAATCTTCACTTGGCAAGCATGTATAAAGCCATGGGGGGGGGGGGGGCGCCACATAGAAACAGAGAGAACCTTATGCATTTCAAAATATTAAAATAGTTTTCAATATCTTTAAGCCCAACCAAGGGTTTCTCCCACATACATTGAAGCCTTTATCTGCTAGAAATAACAGATGAACAGGTCCAGCTGACATCTATTCAAATTTTCTACATTCAGACACTATGCTGAATCTCCTAACCAAATTATTTGCACTTCTTCAAAAACAAATGCATTTATACGTACAGGGGCTTCCTAATATTATTTATACTAACTGCCTAAATTATGTTTTTTTGTTTTAATGCAAGTTTTAAAAAAATGCAAAAAATAAGTATTTGACTGCATTTGTAGGATACTTGTAAAACTGTTAAATTAAAAACATTCTGTACATAAAACTTTACTATTGTATTACACCCAAGAAAGCATACTTGATAGCATGTTCAAACATATATTTGTAGAATGTGTGCGTGTGTTTAAAGTGCATGCTGTAAAACCTACGGAGGAAGTAGTATAGCTTTTAAAGTAATTTTACCAGTTGGTAATATTTAAAGACAAATTTGCTTAAGGGGCGACTTAAAACTAAGAGTCTCCTGTACAAATCTGTTAAATTAGTCAGCCCTTACAACGCCCGTGTCTGCAACTTCACAAACTTTAGGTTGACATTAAATTCTATTTTCCATTCCAAGTGTTATCAGGTGTACTATAAAGGGATGCATATAAGGAAAAATAGCTTCTCCCAGAGAACTAGTCTTAGCCATGATTAAGAAAGGAAAAATAAGGTTATGGTGGACGATTCAAGTGCTGACTCAGGAGGCGTTCTTAGGAAAAGGCAAGCTACATGATGGAAAGAATGAGGATTGGAATACACATAGGGATAGCAAGAAACTTGTTCCTAAACTATCATAAACCAAGAACAAAGCCCTTCATTCCCATTAGAAGCAAACTAATCTTTACAAACATTCTAACATTAAAGAGAGAGGGTGGACACAGAATACTAAAGATGTAGTTTCCTTAGGTTAGCTTTTTAGTTTGCATTATAAAAAAACTGATTATAAAAAAATCTAAACTGATATAAATTATTTAATTTTTTTATAATTCACTTGATAATTATAATTTTTATAATGTAAACTGATAATTATCAGTAAATTATAAAATGAACTAATTTACAAGTCAGCTTTTATATAATTCAATTACATGGGGTTTAGATTTTTATCCCCTTTATTCTTATAAATAACCCAAGGCTGAACACATCACTGATATGCCTTTCCCTCATAAAACACCCCAGCGAGGTAGGTTGGGTTGAGACAGAGGGACTGGCGCAAAGTCACTTAACCAGCTTTCACACCTAAAGACAGAATTAGAACTCACTAGTTTCCTCCTTCCTCGCCTGGGGGGGAACAATGAAAGTGACTCTTAAATGCATTTAAAGTTGCTAAATCATGGCTTAGAAGCGCAACAATCTTAATTTACTCAGTAAAACCATCAGCCAGGGCTGCAATTCATTTTCAGCAACCACCAAAGTCTAGTGCTAATTGAGAGCTATACAGCTTCCTCCTTTAAGACATTAAAAGGGATTCCAACATTCAACTCGCGCTGGCCAGCACTAGCCAGCATCCCCTGGGGCTTAAGTTTAAAAGGGGAGCTATTAACCGAGTTTTCCAAGGATGGGCTGTCAAGGATCAGGAGTCTAATTTCTGCAACATCAGAGGACAAACAGGTCACTTGCGAGATAGGCGAGAGAGGAAGTTTTAACTTCAAAGCACCTTAAGCCAGTGTTTTTCAACTAGTGTGCCGTGACATAGTGTAAGGTGTGCCGTGGGAAAAACACCTTATATATAGTCAATATAGGCACAGAGTTAAAATTTTTTAACATTTTCTAATGGTGGTGTGCCTCGTGATTTTTTTCATGAAAAAAGTGTGCCTTTGCACAAAAAAGGTTGAAAAACACTGCCTTAAGCCACTGGAGGAAACTGTGGCTCAAGGAGGAACTGAATCCTCAATGTCACAGTTAAACAAGGAAAGCAAAGCAGTTCCCCACCACGCACCCAAACCCAACACAAGCTTTAATCAAACCAACATGTAGATTTTAAAACAAATGTTACTTTCCTAGCGTGGTGGTGGCCAAGATAGGTGCAAAAAGCATCATTCTGGACACCTCCATACTATTGTTATCAATGCTTTATGCCAAGGCTGCGCAACTTTGGCAACTTTTAAGGTAGGTGTGTGTGTGTGTGTGTTCAACTCCCAGAATTCCCCAGCCAGCTCTGCTTGGAGTCCCCAGGTGTCAAAAGCAAAGCTGGCTGGGGAACTCTGGGAGTTGAACACACACACACACGCATCTTAAAAGTTGCCAAAGTTGGACAGTCTTTATCTATTGCAAGCCACCCAGAGACACTTTGCACAGCACATATATCGATAAATTAATCGCCTGCAATGCATATTTAGGTGCTTATTCGGGGGGGGAGGGGGTGTTTCGCCTGTGCAAGGACAGGAGCGGCAACCTCCTCCCTCCAAGAGGTGAGGATGTGGCTGGGCTACGCGCTCAAAAGACACGTGGCGGCCAGCCAAGCGCTCCACGCTAGTCCCCCCCCCCTCCCACGACCACGCGAGTCCTGTCCTGGGGCTGCTTGGAGGGAGAGCCTCCCCTCCCCCCAAAAAAACCCCTTCTTCCCGGCGTCCAAAATGGCCTCGCCAAGAGCACATGGTACAGGCCGCAGTAACCGGGTCTTCGCAGCGGCTGTCCTTCCTTCTCTCCCCCCCCCGCCCGGGCAAGCAAAGCTTCCTAACAGGCCAGGAGACTCCTGCAGCCAACAGAGGAGTATGCAATGCGGGCGTGCATAGTGCATGCATGCAAAAAAAAAAAAAAGGCCCACCACCACCACCACCCATTCTGCTGCCGCACGCGGTGTTTCACCTTCCCCGGCCGGTTCTTCCCCCGCGAAGGGCAGCTCGTTCAGCGAGATACGTGACGCCCGCAGTCCCCGCCCTTCCCCGCCCTTGCGCAACCTCACCCGTAAAGCGAGAGGCGCAACCTCTCACCCCGCTCTCTCTTCCCTCCAATGCACGCGGTCCTCTCCGCGGAGCCTCTCTCTATATATAGAGAGAGAAGCCGAGGCGCCGCCCAATCAGAGCGCCGCGTTTCGCCGCACGCGCAGCCGCCCGTCGCTGATTGGCGGCAGCCTCCGCGCCCCCTTCTCCCAATCCCCCCCCCGCTCCCCTTCCCAGTAGGTTCCATGAGGGCAGGACTGTTTGGATTGGCAGCCGGCCCGACCTATCGGTCACCCCGGTGGGTAATCAAGAGCTTGGCGTTTCGCCGCTCGCGCCCCCTTCTCCACCCCCACCCACCTCCGCCGGCACGTTCCATGCAGGAGGCGGGACTATTAGGATTGGCAGCCTGCGTGCCGACCTATCGTTCGCCCTTGCCGGCGGGCGATGAGAAGGGTAGAAACGAGTCCTTTGGCGACCCTTGAGAAGGGGAGAATTTAGATCTAACCCTCATGTTCAGCAGTATAACGTCAGAATCAGAAATGGGCATACGTGGGTCACGGCTCTAGGGTTTCTGAGGTGGGAGGGGGATCCAGATGAGTCGGGAAACGCCGGCATAGAAATCACCTCAGCCCTCCACGAGAAAGAACACCTTCGTCTTGATTGGCATTGCTACCGGCCAATCATGAGGCGGGAAAAGGCGGGCGAAGGGCTTTGGCGGTTGGAGAGGGGGCGGAGCAAGGCAAAAAGGCGGGAAATAATCCCAGGCGGGATGGAAATCATTCAATATGTCGATATACCAATTTCTTAAATCTGAATAAAAAGCGCTTTTATGTATAGAAGCACAAATGAAATCCTTCACCAGCTGCAAAAACCTAAAAGTGCATCACAAAGTGGCTCAGGGGGGGGGGACACACAAATATAAGAATGAGCTGCAATTAATTAAAGATCCAATGATTAAACATTCCTGATGGCAAAAGATTCATTGTGTCTCCAATGGCTAATAGATTAAATTCTATTTAATCCAGGGATGCCCAAATTTGGGAACTTTTAAGATTTGCGGACTTCAACTCCCAGAATTCCCCAGCAGGCCAAATTTGGACAATCCTGATTTAATCCCAGCTGGATTAGAAATTGGAAAATTCCCAGGCAGCCAGGTGGAATTCATGAGAAATGCAACAGTTATTGCAATTTGAAGATGACTAAACTTCAACTCCCAGAATTCCCCAGTCAGCTGTGCTGCCTGGGGAATTCTGGGAGCTGAACTCCATGCATTTTAGGATAGCCAGCTTGCAAACACAAATATTATTTTTTTTAAAGTAATATTTGTGTTTGCAACAAAAGGAAACAGTTATAAGCTACTTCAGTTTTTCTTTTGCAAGAATTTCCGCAGAAGGTGCTCCACAAGAGGTTCTTAACCGAATTATTTTCTATTTTCAAATTATCATCTTGTTTCTTTTTCTCCGTGATTTCCCCATCTTTTATCCAACCACAGGAAGTAAAACTGCAATATGATTTCAAAACCGAATAAGGCAATGCTTCCATGCCTATTGGACGCTACTTTGTAGTTTATATACTTTATAGTTTTAAACCATGGTTTGATTCACTTTACAACTGTGTTACAACCATGTTACCCTGCTTTAAGAGGTGTGGACCTCAACTCCCAGAATCCCCAGCCATCCTGCTTTAAGATGGGTGGACCTCAACTCCCAGAATCCCCCAGCCAGCATGCTTTAAGAGGGATGGACTTCAACTCCCAGAATCCTCCAGTCAGCCTGCTTTAAGAGGGGTGGGCTTCAATTCCCAGAATTCCCCAGTCAGCATGCTTTAAGATGGGTGGACCTCAACTCCCAGAATTCCCCAGTCAGCCTGCTTTAAGATGGGTGGACCTCAACTCCCAGAATTCCCCAGTCAGCCTGCTTTAAGATGGGTGGACCTCAACTCCCAGAATTCCCCAGTCAGCCTGCTTTAAGAGGGGTGGGCTTCAATTCCCAGAATCCCCCAGCCAGCATGCTTTAAGAGGGATGGACTTCAACTCCCAGAATCCTCCAGCCAGCATGCTTTAAGAGGGATGGACTTCAACTCCCAGAATCCTCCAGCCAGCCTGCTTTAAGATGGGTGGACCTCAACTCCCAGAATTCCCCAGTCAGCCTGCTTTAAGATGGGTGGACCTCAACTCCCAGAATTCCCCAGTCAGCCTGCTTTAAGAGGGGTGGGCTTCAATTCTCAGAATTCCCCAGTCAGCCTGCTTTAAGATGGGTGGACCTCAACTCCCAGAATCCCCCAGCCAGCCTGCTTTAAGAAGAGTGGACTTCAACTCCCAGAATTCCCCAGCCAGCCTGCTTTAAGAGGGGTGGGCTTCAATTCCCAGAATCCCCCAGCCAGCATGCTTTAAGAGGGATGGACTTCAACTCCCAGAATCCTCCAGCCAGCATGCTTTAAGAGGGATGGACTTCAACTCCCAGAATCCCCCAGCCAGCCTGCTTTAAGAAGAGTGGACTTCAACTCCCAGAATTCCCCAGTCAGCCTGCTTTAAGAGGGGTGGGCTTCAATTCCCAGAATCCCCCAGCCAGCATGCTTTAAGAGGGATGGACTTCAACTCCCAGAATCCTCCAGCCAGCATGCTTTAAGAGGGATGGACTTCAACTCCCAGAATCCTCCAGCCAGCCTGCTTTAAGATGGGTGGACCTCAACTCCCAGAATTCCCCAGTCAGCCTGCTTTAAGAGGGGTGGGCTTCAATTCTCAGAATTCCCCAGTCAGCCTGCTTTAAGATGGGTGGACCTCAACTCCCAGAATCCCCCAGCCAGCATGCTTTAAGAGGGATGTATCTCAACTCCCAGAATCCCCCAGCCAGCATGCTTTAAGAGGGATGGACTTCAACTCCCAGAATCCTCCAGCCAGCCTGCTTTAAGATGGGTGGACCTCAACTCCCAGAATTCCCCAGTCAGCCTGCTTTAAGATGGGTGGACCTCAACTCCCAGAATTCCCCAGTCAGCCTGCTTTAAGAGGGGTGGACCTCAACTCCCAGAATTCCCCAGTCAGCCTGCTTTAAGAGGGGTGGGCTTCAATTCCCAGAATTCCCCAGTCAGCCTGCTTTAAGATGGGTGGACCTCAACTCCCAGAATTCCCCAGTCAGCCTGCTTTAAGAGGGGTGGGCTTCAATTCCCAGAATTCCCCAGCCAGCCTGCTTTAAGATAGGTAGACTTCCACTTCCAGAATCCCCCATCCACCATGCTTTTAAGAGGGGTGGGCTTCAATTCCCAGAATTCCCCAGTCAGCCTGCTTTAAGAGGGGTGGGCTTCAATTCCCAGAATTCCCCAGTCAGCCTGCTTTAAGGTAGATAGACTTCCACTTCCAGAATCCTCCAGCCAGCATGCTTTTAAGAGGGGTGGGCTTCAATTCCCAGAATTACCCACCCAGCCTGCTTTAAGATAGGTAGACTTCCACTTTCAGAATCCCTTATTCCAGCATCATTTAAGATGGGTTAACTCCACCAAATCTTAAAAATTGCCCAAGTCGGACCCCCCTGCTCTAAACATCCCAAACTCTGAAGGCCCAATTATCAAAGGACCAAAAAGTCACCCCATCCCACTTGACGGAAATTTCACGGGGTCAAGGAGAAACCACTTTGGGGTGGGGGGGTGGCGGCACAAAAACACCCCTCCCAGACATCAAAACAAGCTCTTAGCAAGGCGGCGGTGAAGGTCTAGCAATTCAGGCGCCCCAAGTTTACAAACCAGCGTCTGCTTTTCCAATCTTTTGTTTGTCCGAAGCGACCAAATATTGAAAATGTACTCAGAAGCACCGAGGGTCACAAACAACTCTGGCGCCTGCTGTTTACCAGACAATAGGCATCTACGTGCCGAGCGGAGAGGTGTGCAATATTAGGATTCAACGTTATCTTGGATCCAAGTATTACACATCTATTTGGGTTCAGGCAGCACGTATCGCCAGGTCAATCATAAACTTAATTCCTGCCTTTGTATCACATGCTCGGTTCAGCTAGAATCTCAGTGTTTCTCAATCTTGGGGACTTTAAGTCCTGTTGGACTTCAACTCCCAGAATTCCCCAGCCAGCTCAGCGAATCATTTGCAGTTGTTAAGTTAGCAACACGGTTATTAAAAGAATTGGCTTCCCCACTGATCATCATCATCATCTAGCTCAGTGTTTCTCAATCTTGGGGACTTTAAGTCCTGTTGGACTTCAACTCCCAGAATTCCTCGTCCCACGTGCTTTAAGATGGATGGACATCAACTCCCATAATTCCTCATCCCACCTACTTTAAGATGGGTGGACTTCGACTCCCAGAATTCCTTGTCCCACATGCTTTAAGATGGGTGGACTTCAACTCCCAGAATTCCTTGTCCCATGTGCTTTAAGATGGGTGGACTTCGACTCCCAGAATTCCTTGTCCCACGTGCTTTAAGATGGATGGACTTCGACTCCCAGAATTCCTCATTCCACGTGCTTTAAGATGGATGGACTTCAACTCCCAGAATTCCTTGTCCCACATGCTTTAAGATGGGTGGACTTCAACTCCCAGAATTCCTTGTCCCACGTGCTTTAAGATGGATGGACTTCAACTCCCAGAATTCCTCATCCCACATGCTTTAAGAATTAAGATGGATGGACTTTGACTTCCAGAATTCCTTGTCCCATGTGCTTTAAGATGGATGGACTTCAACTCCCAGAATTCCTCATCCCACCTACTTTAAGATGGGTGGACTTCGACTCCCAGAATTCCTTGTCCCACGTGCTTTAAGATGGGTGGACTTCAACTCCCAGAATTCCTTGTCCCATGTGCTTTAAGATGGGTGGACTTCGACTCCCAGAATTCCTTGTCCCACGTGCTTTAAGATGGATGGACTTCGACTCCCAGAATTCCTCATTCCACGTGCTTTAAGATGGATGGACTTCAACTCCCAGAATTCCTTGTCCCACATGCTTTAAGATGGGTGGACTTCAACTCCCAGAATTCCTTGTCCCACGTGCTTTAAGATGGATGGACTTCAACTCCCAGAATTCCTCATCCCACATGCTTTAAGAATTAAGATGGATGGACTTTGACTTCCAGAATTCCTTGTCCCATGTGCTTTAAGATGGATGGACTTCAACTCCCAGAATTCCTCATCCCACCTACTTTAAGATGGGTGGACTTCGACTCCCAGAATTCCTTGTCCCACGTGCTTTAAGATGGGTGGACTTCAACTCCCAGAATTCTGGGTGCTGGCTGGGGAATTCTGGGAGTTGCAGTCCACCCATCTTAAAGTTGCCAAGGTCAAGAAACACAAGGCTTCCTTAGCCTTTAAAACTCTGGCAGGTGCTTTTATTCGACAAGCAGGAACTGAAACGTGGTAACAATTAAAACCCAATTTAAGAGAAGTGAAAGAGGAAGGAGGACAGGCCGCAATAATGAATGGTGTAGAAAAAACTAGCCAAGGCCGTTAGTCATGATGCGCAGATGAAAAAGAGAACTTTCCAGACTAAAAATAAAGAAATCAATTGGGAATAATTTCCCCCTTTTAATAGCCAAGAAAATTGCTGGGGGCTTTTCCCTGACGGTGCAAAGGTGAGTTTGATCAGATGAGACCACCCAGTTTTTTCGCGCATTAAAAATAAAAAAACAGACCAACCCAGGTGCTTTTCTGCTCACTGCAAAGAAACTGTAAATAATAGTTAAAGTATTAATCGGAGCCCAGGAAAATCCCTGCTTAATTGCTCTACTGATTAAGCTGGAGCTTTCTTATTTTTCTCACTCTTTCCACCACCTTAAATTTTTTTTTGTGCATATTTTTTTTTTTTTTTGTTACAAACTTTCGGCCCTGTTTTCTTTGCAAATTACCATCTTAAATTTTAATTTTTCTTAACAAATAAACATAATCGTTTTTCGCGCTTCCGTAAATCATCTATCAACTTTATCATTTCATTTTCCATTCGTTATTTCTAGTTTCTATAATATGTAGCATATATCATCAAATTTCATTTTAACATAACAAGCATTGCAGCTAAGGGGTTATCCACACTTGACAATAATATTCTATTTAGCTATATATCATCAACAATATCCATATATTTCATTTTCCACCAGTATATCTCCTTAATTTTTTTAATAACCTTTTAGGATAACAGCCATTCGGGAGGGAGGGGGGCCTCGACTTACGACCACAATTTGAGCCCAAAAGGTAGAGTGCTTGGTGAGACATTTGTTAAGAAACTTTTGTCCCGCGTTACGACTTTTCTTGCCACCGTTGTTAAGTGAATCACTGTTGTCGTTAAATTAGCAACACGGCTGTTAAGTGAATGCGGCATCCCCCATGGGCTGTGCTTGTCAAAAATGGAATCGGGTGACCCCCGGGACGCTGCAACCGTCACAAGTATGAGTCAGTTGCCAAGCATCTGAATTTTGATCCTGTGACTGCAATGGTCATAAGTGTGAAAAAATGTTCTTGTCCTTTTTTTCAGTGCCCTTATAACTTTGAACGGTCACTAAATGAGTTGTTGTAAGTCGAGGACTACCTGTACAGATAGTCCGTGATTTACGAACACAATTCAGACCACGATTTCCATTGCTAAGCCAAGGAGGTTGTTTGGTGAGTTGTGTTGTCTCATTGTAGGACCTTTATGCCAAGGTCGGTAAGTGAATCGCATGAACAGAAGCAAAAAATAGGATGGTGATGCCTACGGCGCCGCCGATAGAGCCAGTTCAGGGGCATGTCCTGCCGAGTTACTACCTACTCGTCCGAACCAGTCTGAACCGGTAGGAACACACCTCTGAGAACCACGAAGCGCATGGTTCTCAGGTGCAGCTGAACACATGGAGTTGAGAGTGAGGGGCTTTTATACCTTCTCTTGGGCTTGAACTTGAGCTTCCTGTTGCTGTGCGAGAACATGTCTTCTATTGGTTGTTGTCGGATTTCCATAATAGGGTCATGTTTGTCTGAGCTAAGTTTGGTTGAAGTCCTTAGGAGATGGCGCAATGTGGTGTTATGTCCCTGGAGGAGATTGCAAGAGCATGCTTCTCCTTTAGGGAAATATAATATTCTGCCTTTTTAATATTTCTCAAAATATTTCATTCTTCTAACAGAGTAGGTCTTCCCTCAGGAAGAAGACCATCTCTGGGCTCATTCAGGCATGTTTTTATTTAATTAGTCGGCAACCTTAAACACTCAAAGAGCCACAAAGGTCCTAACCGGAAGCCCCCTCTTCAATTCTGGAGCCAACCGGAAGTCCTGTTCCCCCACCATAGAGTCTCCTCCTAGCGTGGCGTCCTTTTTCCTCTGCTGATCAGAGGTCCAGTTCCTCACCATAGAGTCTCCCCCTAGCGCGGTGTCCTTTTTCCTCTGCTGATCAGAAGTCCTGTTCCCCCACCATAGAGTCTCCTCCTAGCGCGGCGTCCTTTTTCCTCTGCTGATCAGAGGTCCAGTTCCTCACCATAGAGTCTCCTCCTAGCGCGGCATACTTTTTCCTCTGCTGATCAGAGGTCCAGTTCCTCACCATAGAGTCTCCTCCTAGCGCGGCGTCCTTTTTCCTCTGCTGATCAGGTCTGGTTCCTTACCATAGAGTCTCCTCCTAGCGCGGCGTCCTTTTTCCTCTGCTGATCAGAAGTCCGGTTCCCCCACCATAGAGTCTCCTCCTAGCGCGGCGTCCTTTTTCCTCTACCTGTCCTAACTGAAAGCCGTATCAACTGTGCAGCTGATCGGCGACAGGGAGCTGCAGCAGAGGGATGAAAGAGCCACATGCGGCTCCAGAGCTTGCAGCTTGCCGACTCCTGAATGAGTGAATTAAATCCATTCATTTCTCCTGCAGGGGAAGCTGGGCTTCCGAGTCTTGAGAACGTGAATTGTTCTCTGATGGGAACTAATCTACTTTGCAGCCACATGCTAATTTTTCCAGATCGCTCTTTTGCTAATCTAAGCAGTCCAGCATTTAAACTTCCCACCGAGACCTCCAGCCTGATTTATTAGGGAATAAACATGGGACCAAAAAGAAGAAGAAAACCCCGCACGAATACTTCAAATGTTAACCATTATATCTCAATCCGCATACAATAAAAGAACATTTCCGCTTTTATGACCCTTACATAATCTCTCAAAACCAGCTCTTCGGGTTTTCCAGTCCTCTCAGTATTTGCCAATGGTGGAAATGATTGAAATAAAAGGAGAGAAAAGGTTAAAATTGCATTTTATCCCAGATCCCTCTGGGAGATTTCAGAGAAGGCAAAAATCGTCTCCAAAAACCAAATCCTTCTTTAGAACGGCGGCGCCCAGCCTCGGCAACTATACGACTGGTGGACTTCCAACTCCCAGAATCCCCTTGCTACAAGTGAGAGCAGAATCTCCGTT
This sequence comes from Thamnophis elegans, assembly GCF_009769535.1. Taxonomy (NCBI): domain Eukaryota; kingdom Metazoa; phylum Chordata; class Lepidosauria; order Squamata; family Natricidae; genus Thamnophis; species Thamnophis elegans. Next base: position 69,161,124 of record NC_045550.1, read on the forward strand.
GCTAAGCAAGACAGTTCCTAAGTGAGTCTTGCCTGGTTTTACAGGTAGTCCTCGACTTACGACCACAAGTTGGGCTTGTTGAATTTATTAAGTAAGTGAATTCCCCCCCCCCCGTTTGCCGGAGTTGTTAAGTGAATCACTGCCATTGTTAAAAGTTAGTAACACAGTTGTTAAGGGAACCTGACTTCCCCATGGAGCTTGCTTGTCGGAAGGTCGCAAAAGCGGATCGCGTGACCTTGGGATGCTGCAACCGTCACAAACGTGAGTCAGTTCCCAAGCACCTTAATTCCGATCACGTGACCATGGGGAATTCTGCAAAGGTCGTAAGTGCGAAAAACGCGCATTTTTTTCCCCCAGTGCTGTTGTAATTTCAAATGTAATTTCAAAGAGCCGAGGTGGCGCAGTGGTTAAATGCAGCACCGCAGGCTACTTCAGCTGACTGCAGTTCTGCAGTTCGGCGGTTCAAATCTCACCGGCTCAAAGGTTGACTCAGCCTTCCATCCTTCCGAGGTGGGTGAAATGAGGACCCGGATTGTTGTTGGGGGCGATATGCTGACTCTGTAAACCGCTTAGAGAGGGGCGAAAGCCCTAGGAAGCGGTATATAAGTCTAACTGCTATTGCTATTGGTTACTAAATAAACTATTGTCAATTGAATTTGAATTTATTATTATATTTCTATGCCGCCCTTTTCCCCAAGGGGACTCAGGGCGGCTCACAATCCAAGTCAATCTTGCATTATTATTAGTATTAAGGGTTGTTAAGCGAATCATTGCAGTTATTAAGTGAATCACACTGGTTGGGAAGGTTGCAAATGGCAATGTGGTGACCACAGGGGGCGGCAACCATTAAAACAATCCATTACTATGCGAGGTAATCTACTGCATCTCCTTCCCGATTGGCTTGCCAGCGCCTTAAGGGGAACACATTGTGCCCACAATGATCAATAACTCTCCCAATCAGGGTGTGTTGGGTTCAGAACACTGTATGAACACAAAAAAAAATGTGTGTTGTGAGTACAGGCAGACCTCGACTTACGAGGGTCACAACTGACCCCAAAATTTATGTCCCTAACCGGGCTAGTTGTTATGTGAGCTTTGCCCCATTTATACAACTTTTCTTGCCATGGTTGTTAAGTGAATCATTGTAGTTCTTACGTTAGTAACGCGGTCGCTAAGTGAATCTGGCTTCCCCGTTGACTTTGCTCGTCAGAAGGTTGCAAAAGGGGAATCACATGACCCCGGGACACTGCGGCCGTCATAAATGTGAGTCAGGTGCTGAATTTTAATCATGCTGCAGCGGTCGTAAGTGTGATAAAAATGGCCAAAAGTCACTTTTTTCAGTGCCGTTGTAACTTTGAATTGGTCCCTAAGGAAACATAAGTCGAAGGCTGTTTGCATTGTGCAAGCAGAACACACATACCACAGTAGCACAGTGCTGTTTTCCACAGTCAGGTGTGTTTTGTGTTATAACCACCAGGTAGACGGGGGGGGGGGGGGATGTTGGCGAAAATGGTCACAGAACTGAAATTAAGGCGGCTTAGAAGCCTTCGCTCTTGTGAAACTATTATCTCCTTGGGGAACGTGACGCGCATCCATGCTAAGCTACGGTTTGGCAACAGCTTATTAACCTAAGATAAGGCATAAACAATACGTTATAAATCCCAACAGCTGATTTTGTTCAACACTCTGGAGCGGGGTTTCTCAATCTTTGCAACGAGTAGACTTCATCTCCCAGAATTCCCCAGCTAGCCATGCTGTCAAGGTTTGAGAAACACTGACAGAGGAATTCTGGGATTCGAAGTCCATCTTAAAGTTGTGAAGGTAGAGAGACACTGACTGGGGAATTCTGGGATTCGAAGTCCATCTTAAAGTTGTGAAGGTAGAGAGACACTGACTGGGGAATTCTGGGATTCGAAGTCCATCTTAAAGTTGTGAAGGTAGAGAGACACTGACTGGGGAATTCTGGGATTCGAAGTCCATCTTAAAGTTGTGAAGTTTGAGAGACACTGACTGAGGAATTCTGGGATTCAAAGTCCATCTTAAAGTTGTGAAAGTTGAGAAACATTGACTGAGGAATTCTGGGATTCGAAGTCCATCTTAAAATTGTGAAGGTTCAGAGACACTGACTGATGAATTCTGGGATTCGAAGTCCATCTTAAAGTTGTGAAGGTTGAGAGACACTGACTGATGAATTCTGGGATTCGAAGTCCATCTTAAAGTTGTGAAGGTTGAGAAACATTGACTGATGAATTCTGGGATTCGAAGTCCATCTTAAAGTTGTGAAGGTTCAGAGACACTGACTGAGGAATTCTGGGATTCAAAGTCCATCTTAAAATTGTGAAGGTTGAGAGAAACTAATAGTAGAAAGAAGCTAATGAATCTTAGAACAGTGTTTCCCAACCTTGGCGACTTTAAATCCTGTAGACTTCAATTCCCAGAATTCCCCAGCCAGCATAGCTGGCTGGGGGATTCTGGGAGTTGAAGTCCACAGGACTTAAAGTCGCCAAGGTTGAGAAACACTGTCTTAGAAAACCAAAGAACCAAGATCCATTAAAAAAAATGCAGGAAATTGGCTTGTTGTGGAAGGACATTGTGGTGCATTGATGCATTTCTGATCTCAGGCTTCAATATTTCCAGAGAAATATCATCATCTCAGAGTCACCTTGGGGGGGTGGGGGGAGGTATTCAATGCACGAAGGTCCCCAGCAGAATTCTGCACATGGCCTGGAAGACGTGCAGCTGCTTTTATCCCGAGCCCTGCCTTGGCTCACGTCCAGATAAGTCGCTATCTCTCAGCAAGGCCGCATTGGAGGCAGCCAGCACATCTGGTGGCTGGAGAGACCTTGTGAAAGGGGATAAATCAGCCTGAAAAGGAATGTGCTTCGATAACAATGGACGATTCATATCTCCTTCCGTTTGCTTCCTTGCTCTTTTCTTTTCTTCTCTTCTTCCTCTCTTCCTTTCAATTCCATTTTCTTTCTTTCTGCTTCTCCTTCTTTCCTTCCTTCCTTCCTTCCTTCCTTCCTTCCTCTCACCCACTCATCTTTCCTCTTCTCCTCTCCTCCTCTTCTACCTTCCTTCCTCCCCTCCCTTCACTTTCCTCTTACTCCTCCTCTCTTCCCCCTCTCCTCTTGTCTCCCTTTCCTCCTTCCTTCCTTCCTTCCTTCCTTCCTTCCTTCCTTCCTTCCTTCCTTCCTTCCTTCCTTCCTCTCACCCACTCATCTTTCCTCTTCTCCTCCTCTCCTCCTCTTCTACCTTCCTTCCTCCCCTCCCTTCACTTTCCTCTTACTCCTCCTTCCCTCCCACTCTCCTCTTGTTTCCCTTTCCGCCTTCCTTCCTTCCTTCCTTCCTCTCACCCACTCATCTTTCCTCTTCTCCTCCTCTCCTCCTCTTCTACCTTCCTTCCTTCCCTTCACTTTCCTCTTACTCCTCCTCCCCTCCCCCTCTCCTCTTGTCTCCCTTTCCTCCCTCCTTTCTTCCTTCCTTCCTCTCACCCACTCATCTTTCCTCTTCTCCTCCTCTCCTCCTCTTCTACTTTCCTTCCTCCCCTCCCTTCACTTTCCTCTTACTCCTCCTCCCCTCCCCCTCTCCTCTTGTCTCCCTTTCCTCCTTCCTTTCTTCCTTCCTTCCTTCCTTCCTTCCTTCCTCTCTTCCTCCCTCCCCTTCTCTCACTCATTTCCTCTTCCTCCTCCTCTCCTCTCCCCATCCTGGATGCCTCTGCCGCGCCTTTGCATAGGAGAAATACTTTTTGCACATGTGGGGAGTTTAAAAAAAACAAACACTCGTCTCCTAGAAAAATGAAATATCCTGGGAAATATTGAAAAGGCAGAATATTATATTTTCCCTGGATCAGTAATGGAGAAACATGTTTTTAGGCAAGGAACAGACTCACTTTTAATAGCCCCCACCTTTGTCACTGGGCCGTTAAAAACCCTGCGCCGGTCTATTCTACATAACAAATATCTCCCCCCTTCAGCTCCAGGGTGATGGGGTTAAAGCATGATAGTATTAGCCCTTTACCCATCTCACCACAGGGCACCTGGGAAAAAGCAATCCTCAACCAACCGTGGACTCAAAACAGAGCCTACAACCAATCAGAATGCAAGATCAAGATCAAAGGCCAGAAAGGGCATAAAATCAGGGATTTTCAGCATCTCGCTCTCTTTTTCTTCTTCACCCAACATCTGGAAGGACGGGATCCCCCTTTTCTGCTCAGGAGCTCAAGCCATGTGATCCTGTCCACCATTAAACCATCTTTCCAAGCAGCCTCCGTGTTTCCAGGGTCTTTATCCCCACTTGGAGCCGAACCCAGAAGGACGTTTCTTCCAACACACATCCAAAAGGATTCATCCGAATTGCTCACCAACAAACACAATGTATTTATCCAACCACAGGAGCTGGGCTCTTTGCTTCGAGCGCACTCACTTTTCTACCAGGCTGGAAGTTAATTTCGTACCACACACACGTTCCTTCAAGAGACCAGCCTGGTGAAACCTGAAATGATTTGAGCGCTTCACCACCAAAAATTATATGGCTTAATCTGGGGCTTTCAGGGAGCCACCCAGAAATGGTGTTTTGCAGATTTGGGGGTAAGCTCATAATTGTATGGTCTACTCTAGGGGATTTGCTGAGGCAGCTGCAAAATTTATTTGCTGCTATTCCTGGCTTTAACAGAATAGCAGAGTTGGAAGGGAGCTTGGAGGTCTTCTAGTCCAACCCCCTGTTCAAGCAGGAGATCCCATACCATTCCAGACAAATGGTTGTCGAATATCTTCTTAAAAATCTCCGGTGATGGAGCATTCACAACTTCTGAAGGAAGCAGTTCAATTGTTCCAACTGTCAGGAAATTCCTCCTTAGTTCTAGGTTGCTTCTCTCCTTGATTAGTTTCCACCCATTGCTTCTTGTCCTACCCTCAGGTGCTTTGGAGAAGATAGAAGATAGATAGAAGCATCTATCTATCTATCTATCTATCTATCTATCTATCTATCTATCTATCTATCTATCTATCTATCTATCTATCTATCTATGTCACACAATGTCCAGTGTTGGGACATTCACAACTTCTGGAGGCAACTTCTGTTCCACTGATTAATTGTTCTCACTGTCAGGAAATTTCTCCTCAGTTCTAAGTTTCTTCTCTCCTTGATTAGTTTCCACCCATTGCTTCTTGTTCTACCCTCAGGAGCCTTGGAGAATAGTTTGACTCCCTCTTCTTTGGGGCAACCCCTGAGATACTGGAAGACTGCTATCATGTCTCCCCTGGTCCTTCTTTTCATTAAACTAGACATCCCCAGTTCCTGCAACCGTTCTTCATGTGTTTTATCCTCCAGTCCCCTAAATCCTCTTTGTTGCTCTTCTCTGTACTCTTTCCAGAGTTCTGGAAATTGGTTGGATTATCTGTCTGTCTGTCTGTCTGTCTGTCTATATTTATCTATATCTATGTCTGTCTATCTATATCTATGTCTATCATTATCTGTCCATCTGTCTATGTTTGTCTATGTCTATCTATCTATATCGTTCTATCTATATTTATCCTTATCTAGCCGTCTATTTATATTTACGTCTGCCTGTCTGCCTGCCTGCCTGCCTGTCTGTCTGTCTGTTTGCCTGCCTGCCTGCCTGCCTTTCTTTCTTTCTTTCTTTCTTTCTTTCTTTCTTTCTTTCTTTCTATCTATCTATCTATCTATCTATCTATCTATCTATCTATCTATCCATCCATCCATCCATCCATCCATCCATCCATCCATCCATCCATCCATCTATCTATCATCTATGTCTGTCTGTCTGTCTGTCTGTCTGTCTATGTTTATCTATGTGCCTGCCTGCCTGCCTGCCTGCCTGCCTGCCTGCCTGCCTGCCTGCCTGCCTGCCTGCCTGCCTGCCTGCCTGCCTGCCTGCCTGCCTGCCTATCTATCTATCTATCTATCTATCTATCTATCTATCTATCTATCTATCTATCTATCATCTATGTCTGTCTATGTCTATCTATGTGCCTGCCTGCCTGCCTGCCTGCCTTTCTATCTATCTATCTATCTATCTATCTATCTATCTATCTATCTATCTATCTATCCATCCATCCATCCATCTATCCATCTATCCATCTATCCATCTATCATCTATCTATGTCTGTCTGTCTGTCTGTCTGTCTGTTTAGTGCTTCCTGTATTTCCACTACTCCCATTTCTGCTTCATTCATTTCATTTATTATATTTATGTGCCGTCCTTTTCCCCCGAAGGGGACTCAGGGCGGCTGACAAATCAAATCTGGGAAGGGGGGGGGGGGGTACAGACAAAAAATAAAAACAAAGCATAACAATGCATAATTTAAAACACACAACAGTCATACCATTCGAGACGGGGGCAACAGCTCTTTAGCCCCAGGCCTGTCGGAACAGCCAGGTTTTAAGGGCTTTGCGGAAGGCCTGGAGGGTGGTGAGGGTTCGAATCTCCACGGGGAGTTCATTCCAGAGGGTCGGAGCAGCCACAGAGAAGGCTCTCCTCTCTCCTGAAGGCTCTTCAGTCCTGAAGAAAAGAGGGAAACCAACCTTGGCTATGTTTCGTATGATGTAAACTACAAATGACACAACTTTCATTGAAGTCTCTTGCTCAACACCTCCTCCAGTTGCAAACGATGCAGAGTGGCCCAGGGAAGCATCCGTAAAGGTGGGTGGGTGGGAGGGAGAAACTCCCCCTGTACCCATGCATGGCTTCCAGGGAATCAAAATAAAGCAAGCAATCGATAGGCAATTTGATCTCATGGTTAACGCATCAGCC